>NC_136934.1:10615076-10647576 GCF_949987615.1 Pollachius pollachius | reverse complement strand
AACAGCAGTTTTGTTAATGTGACCTATGTTCCGGTGTTATGTATGTGTTGCAATTGTTTTTTTTATAAAAGTAGACACACAGAACCCATCATTCGATCAAACAATAAATGAAGGAAGGTTACGTCTTCGTCGTTCTTCTGTTGTTTCCCACCGTAGGTAAACCGTAGCGAGATGGGTTTATCGCTGACTCTTTCATTATGTGCTGGTCATTGTGTTTGAGGACCTCCCTTCTTTCTATAAGGGGAACTGAATAGACTATCGTATACAACTCATTGAGGCCGAAATGGACAAAAGCAATTTTGATACATCAATGGGAGAAAAAATCCTCAAGTTAGTGCCGTGGTTCTACAATGTGTTCAGAAACGTAATTTTTTTTTGTTATTCATGATTTGCCTCAAATATGTAAATACATAAAAAAAAAAAAAAAACTGAGGCCAATTTAGAAAGTTGATTGTGTTAAAACACTGTGCCCTACTGTTTTGAATCCGTCTTATATCAAGTTTGTATCATTTTTGTTGTCGACAATCACTCCACCTGCCTTAACGACCAGCGTCTGTGCAGACACACACTAACCTTGAACATAGAGAACGGTGTGTACAGTATATTTATATTGTGACGTGATTATCGACCTGCAAGATCAAAAAATACATTTCAATCAAGTTCAACAAATATTTTCTGCTTTATGTTGAGGTCCAAAATGCTACTATCGTGAAATTGATTCCTGATGATATCAAATTTGTTTTCATTTGTTTAGTTGTTTTTTTCTTGTGAGTCGACAGTCCGTGCTGTCTTACAACGAAGAAGAGCTTTTCCCAAATGGACAAAGTGATCGAAATATTTTGTTTTATTTGAATATATTTTATTGTAATAGTAACAAACTAATAAAATTTAACATTCAAATTACTGATTGTGTTTATTTATATAATTGTTTAATGCATCAGTGTTGAAGCCCCACAGGCCTACATGGCAATAACATCTAAATAGTCCAAAAATAGTCAATATTGACAATCCTCAACACATTTTATCCCTACACGTGTTCATAAAAGCACATGACCTTTAATATTATCACCAAAAGAGGATGGTCTCTGTAAAAATACACAACGAATGATGTGTAAGCAGTTTCCAGAAAGTTTAATGCTTCATTTTTCCTTAAGGAACTATACACCAGGCACATGGCTACTTTAAAAACATTAGCCTTTGAGAAAATGTAAAATGTTGCACCAAATGCCAATACAATTCAAGTAACTTACAAAGCTCATTAACGGCGGTTAAACATCTTTAAGGATATTTATACTCTAGGTAAAGCTGCAAAATTACAGATATTTTTTCTTGTTTTCCCATTTTATATTGACATCAGCTACATGGTTATCAACACTATTCTGTTATCTAAAATAAAATACAAAATAGAAAAAACTCCAACTAACTACCTCAGATTTCTAAAGCCCCTCTGAAGCCATTTTGAATAATGGCTTAATGTACTTCTCATCCTCATGTAGTAAAAATGAGATCCAATATGGCCGCAATGGAAAACAGACATTTCTACTACATAACCCTAATTACATAGAGAGATAGAGAGACTTACAGACAGAGAGATCCCTATATATTGGATAGATAGATGAATTTATGATTAACACTGACAGCAAGCTTGCTGTCTGGTCATATTTTACATCCATAGAACAGGAACATCTATCTTTCCCCTATACAGTAATACTGAAATACTCTATAACAGTGGTTCTCAAACGTTTTATACCACGTACCACCACAGAAAATATTTGTCTCCCCAAGTACCACCATTATGACAGATGTTATAAAATATAACAACAAACGGTAGCGTAGGCCTGCGGCCCTTTTCAGCTATGCACATCTCATGCAGGAGGCACATTTATTCTTAAAAATAATATTATTTACTGGTAGCTGTTGTCAGCTGTACAAAGTGGTAGCACAAGAACAGAGACACGGAAACACATACACATACACACACATCAAGTGAGAACATGATGTCATGGTAAATGTAATTCCATTTGATTCATACTAGTATTTTGATAGTAGCCTGTTGTTTTTAATCTAACGATTTTCTTTTTCTAATTCCTCTGCATACCACTTCATAGCGCATCGCATACGCGTACCATAGTTTGAGAACCACTGCTCTATAAAACACACGAAAAACACTGTAAAAATAATGCATTTCTGCTGATGCGTGGTGTGGCAAGAGTCGGTGGTCTCAGTCTGTCTTTATGCACAGAAGTATAGAGTGGTTTATGCAGTAGTATATGCAGTCGTTATAAAGGCTACACATGAGTATACACAGCAGTATTCGCAGTAGTATTTGCTGATGGCCATTTGTTCCGCTCGCAGGTCAACAGCCTGTGGATCAAATAAAGGAAAGGCATTACATTCATTTAGAATTGATAGACTTATTTTGAATTGTTACATTAATTCTTGAATTATGAATACATGGAAGGGCGTTAGACACTGTCCTGAGTGAACCGATGTAAAGTGAAACAGCACATTGAATGTTTATCAGGAGAAACGAAGAGCGAGAGAGGGGATGAGAGTCGGAGAGAAAGCACAAGGGAGGGAGAGAGGGTAAGAAAGGGAGAGCAGAAGGTAGAAAAGGAGTGCGAGATGTTGGATAGAGACATAGAGAGGGGAGGAGGAGGAGTGAGTGAGAGAGCAGGAGAAAGGTAGAGAGAGGAGCGGTGACAGAGGAGAGCGAGAGAGAAGTTATAGAGTAGTAGAGAGGATGAAAAGGAGGGAAAGAGAGAGATTAGGAGCAAGGGAAAGGAGGGGAGGGGGAGGGAGAGAAAGGAGGAATGAGAGAAGGAGTGAAAGAGATGTGGGGGGGGGGGGGGGGGGAGGTCGAGGTGGAGTGACAGAGGAGCAAGGTAGAGACCGAGAGGTAGAGAGAGCATAAGGGACGAAGCAGTGAAAGGGAGAGTGAGAAACAGCAGGTGTTGGAGTTGCTAATGGCCGATCTGTTGAATGGTGCAGTGCTGCCCGTTCCTGATTGAGACTCAAGCTTTGCTTTTGTTTTGTGGGTCAACAAAGCATCCCAAGTACCACTCGCCTGAGCACCACAGAAAACATTTAGGCAGCCATACGGACGTGTGTCCTGCTACAGCGCTACTGCGCTATATATATCGATGCGCTGGGAGCGGAACAGAACTCTGGGAATGGGAACCATCTGTTACCACGCTACAGTGGTGCAAGCACCGCGGTCGGTATCACAAAGGACCGGCATGCTTACAAAATAAGAAGAAAAAAGACCAACGCAATAAAAACAAATCATCAGCGCTAGATTGAACCGAGATTGCTCGGTGGGTCAAGGTAGAATGTTGTCAGGGGAAGTGATTTGGATTCATAAATTCCTTGCAGTCCCCAAAATATATATTTCTTTTGTGTGTTTTTTACTTGACTTATCATGGTCCAATGTTTGTTCTTTTCTTATTATTGTGTTATTATCAGCTACCGTGACCTGGTTTTAATGTGGTTTGTTTTCATCTGTTGTGAGGGGTTGTTATGCTATAGATTGTGTACAAAATAGAGGGTTAGGTCAAGTCGAGTAAAGTCATGTGACCTGACCTGTAGCCAAACTGGAACAGGAAGTGACCGTACCTGAGGGCTTGAAACCGGTGAGTTGAACCACCTGGTAAAATAGAAACCCACAGACACACACAGAACAGCCATTTAGTCATTGTTTGTACTGATGGCTGTATTTTGTGGCAGTGTTGCGTTGTGGAATGATCACTCACTTGATTTGATGTCGTTTTCAAGGAAAAACTCACAAAGCTCTCATTTCTGAAACTCTCTGAAAGAAAAATAAATCAGCCCTCTATCATATCAGTTCCATCCTGCTCTATTCTGGCCTACCAAATCATTTCACACAAGGACAAAGTAGGGAACACAAAGTAGAACAGTGACATGAGAAACATTACAGACAATAGCCAACATCTGAATAAATTCTCCTAAACCGTTTCATGTTGGAGGACATGTTCCTCTGACTCCATGATGTTAAAATGAGGAGCACAGGTAGGGCTTCTAGTTATACCGTGGAGCTATTGTCATGGTTACACCACATTGTTATGGCGTAACCATGAGAATTAAAAGCAAAAAAGCAGCCATCACAACGTGTATTATGAGTGGTTTGTCCTGTATTCGATCAAATGCCTGCGGTGTCCAATAGTTGTTCCCAGGGCTTGCTTCCTGATGGTACTAATTTCTTTTAATTCCGATCTTTCGGATGAAATGTTAAACATCGGCCCTGCCTCCTTGTTATTACGTTTCAATACCTCTCTTAGTAAGACTAGGGAAAGTTTAATCTCCTTCCCTCTTCACTGTGATAGCCAGCGTATGGTGAGTGTTCTGGTGCAAAATCTCCTAACTCACTTTATAAAGTGCTAGATTACCATCTCTACTACCCCCTAGTTTAACATATATGCTTGATCTGCCCTGCTAGCTTACCACCCCTTCTAGTTAACATCCATGTTAGCCATCTACAATCTTGCTATCTCTCTAAATTCTGACTTAGCACCTTGCTAATTTCCCTCTTCATGATGTTTTTCTGATGATGATGATGATGATGATGATGATTATTGGTTATCAAACCATCATAACCGGCACTACTCAAACATCCGGCACTAATATTTGTCATAATGACTTATTGTTTCAATTTGTCACAACTAAGTGGGTGTGCCTGCCACAGATGTAAACAATAGCAGTAGCAACCATACCTACCACCCCAGTCTACCGCCCGTACCAGCTTATGTCCATGCTAGCTTACCGTTCTTGATCACCAAGGAGGCTGAGGTGGAGCTGGGGGGTCCAGAGGTTTCACTGGTCTCTGGGCTGGAGGGGGCTGGCACACTGTGGCCCCAGGAGACTGCAGGGGCCCGCTGGCTGGGCAGGAAACCGATTGGCTGCGAGCAGTTCTGAAGGAGCACAATAATCAAATTAGAATTGAGGAAAGATCACGCTACAAACCAGCGGTAATCAATATTCATCACCTCAAACTAAGGAAAAACATAAAAAGCAATTTGGGAATTTCAAAGTTTTTATTTTGCCTCGTAGAATCAGATAGTTAATGGCGGCGGCGGCTTTGGGCTCACTCACTGTGAATGATAAGGCTTTCCTCTTCTCTTTGATCCTCTTTATGGCATTCCTTACCTACGGGAGAAGGCAGCTTTTACAACAACTGGTATGCCAGCTCAGAGTCAAAATGCCTGGCAGCTTCACATGCCATACAACAGAGAGATACATTCTGAAACAGTGCAAAGACAATGGCCTGAACATGTCCTCACCTCACTGTTGTAAACTGCGTACACCAGGAATATATACAGGCCCTGTAAGAAGGAGCGCATAGGGGGACACTCAATGTTAGCATTTGTAAAGTCTGTTGGGGGGGGGGGGGGTATAACTCTCTATGATACTTTCTTGAGTCATTCATAATGCCCTTTGTACAACGCACAAGTAGGCTACCTTAACTGCCTTTTCTTATTCCACAAAAAACATTTGCGAAGCAAGGAAATGCATTTCGGATAAAATGTATTTATTTCGGATAAAAAAGAATTGTAGTCTGAACTGGCCTCAAGCTCCCAGTTAAGGCAATTGCTTCACTTATTCATGTATGTCTTTCTGCTTAAACTGTTTAAGAATTTTGGTATAAAGCTTTTTTTCTGTATCACTCTCTTTCACACCCTAAACCTACTGTAGTCATGTTTAAAAATGTTTGCTTCTCAAACCGCGCAGTATGTGGGAGGCAAATGGCAAATAGAGGAGAAAAAAGTGGACAGAGGAGACAAGGTTTTTAGAAACACAGGGTAGTCTGTGTCAGGTGGGGGGGGGGGGGGGGGGGGGGGGGATTGGCACTCCTACCACAGTTTTATCAGACCCTCAGCTGGACCAGGCTGTAAATCTAAATTAACTAGCAGCTCTCTTAGGGTCAACTAGAGGCTACTTCATACTGATTAATTACAGAAAGAGAGAGAGAGAGAGAGAGAGAGAGAGAGAGAGAGAGAGAGAGAGAGAGAGAGAGAGAGAGAGAGAGAGAGAGAGACACTCACACAAACACAGACACACAGTGGGAGCAAGGTGGGAAAGGGGAGGCAAGGTGTGTGTGTGTGTGTGTGTTTTTGTGTGTGAGGGGTGGAGCAGAAGAGAGAGAGAGAGAGAGAGAGAGAGAGAGAGAGAGAGAGAGAGAGAGAGAGAGAGAGAGAGAGAGAGAGAGAGAGAGCAGATATATGTCATGGAAAAGGATAGCAAAGAGTGTGTGTGTGTGTGTGAGTGTGTGTGGCCAGTGGGGTCTCTTTCTCTCTGGTGTACAAAGTGCAAAAGTGTTGACAGATCTGCACTCCGGCTGCAGCAGTAGCCAAAGTATTTTATGACAACAAGCCTAAGATAAACAAAAAATCAACACTTTAAAACAGGACAAGAACGAGGTGTGATTATTTCGTATTGTCAATATTAACTCTAAACCAATGAGGGTGACCAGATGCTATAATGTCTATCTACTACAGCAACTCAGATAAGAGACCGCATCGGAGCTGAAGTGCTTCTGCTGTCGGCCCTAAACACTTAGAAAATAGTTAAAGGAATAAGAGGTGATGCTTTGGTCTGCAGAATTCATCTGTTGAGTACAAGGGCAAGCAGGGCAGGTCGATGTTTGATCCACTACGTCTACGATCTACTTCAGACTTGACCTTTTTGATCTTCCCTGTGATGATAGACCAACAAAGTGTGTATATCTACTTCGTTTTTTTGAGCCGAAAGTGCAGTTCTGTTTCCTTTCCATAAATAGAAGGAAATAGCAAACACCTTTTTGTTTTTTCCTCAGGATTAATACAGTATTGTGAATCAGAAATAATAACAATTAAGCCAAATACATTTTTAGAGTTTTAGATAGTTTTTAAAAATTTAAAGGCATAATCCTAAGACACTTGGTTAAAAATATTTATATATATATATACAAATCGGGTCAATTCTTACAGATTTAAGAACACGACTTAAGAATCATGAACTTAAAAAACAAAGCAGGATAACATAGCCCTGGTGATCAAGTGCTTTGAAAGGCTCTTTCTCTCGAAAAAACGACCCAAGGAGAAGATATAGCCGAACACCCTTCCACTTTATCAATTAATGAATGCTTGAGTGCCTGAGAACTTTTTCTGGAATCAAGCTCAAATAAATCCATGGCAACCGCCACTTTGATCACAAAGTTGTCCGTCTGTAGAACAGGTTTAGAAGAAAGGCTGGCAGTCTGCCACACGGTGGCAGAACTAGAATGACCTCCACAGGTTGTTGCCTTATTTTTTACCTGAAGCCTACCTTCAGGTAACTACAAGGATGCTGGGTGGCGACGGCGAGAAGCATGGAACAAACGGAAATCTGGTCGCAACGCACAACTAAAAAACAAAATTGTGTGAAAACGAAATCACGAAGAAGCAGCCTCAGGGAACAGACGGCATCAGCAGGTATTTTCCCAAAATAACTACTAAACTTAACCTGCAAGAACCCTGAGGACATCATTTGCTTTGAACGTTGAGTCAGATTGACAGTGCGGGCCAGTTAACATTGAATACAACAGCATGGAGTACATAAATGTACTGTACATGATGCATTTATTTCATAGATATGTTTGGTTTTACCTGGAAGGCATTGAGAGCGATGAAGACATAGGCTATCACCACAGACAGGTGGACCAGAACTCCACACAGCCAGGTGAGACCCAGCACTGGCAGTAGAATCAGCACCGGCCGGGTCACAGCCCTGTGGAACAACACACAAACACACACACACACACAAACACGGGATGCCCACACACACACACACACACACACACACACACACACACACACACACACACACACACACACACACACACACACACAAACAAATACACATTCACATACAAACACAAACATGACATGCACACAGGCACAAACACACACACACACACACACACATACATATACAAACACAAACATAAACCAATGCGGTCATGGGGTCAGCCCAATACTGTTCTCATTAACTTGATTGAAAACAACCTTTCATCCAAAGTACACCCTCTAATCTTCTAACTTTGTGTGTGTGAGTGTGTGTGGGGCGAGTGGGGTGTCAGATATCCAGATCTCCACTCCGGCTGCAGCAGTAGCCAAAGTATTTAATAACAACAGGCCCGAGATAAACAAAAAATCAACACTCTAAAACAAGACAGGAACGAGGTGTGATTTTTCTTATTCACAATATTAACTCTAAACCAATGAGGGTGACCAGATGCTATAATGTCTATCTACTACAGACCCACAGATAAGAGACTGCATCGGAGCTGCATTACTTCTGCTGTCGGCCCTAAACACTTTGAAAATGGGTAAAGGAATAAGAAGTGATGCTTTGGTCTGCAGAATTCATCTGTTGAGTACAAGGGCAACCAGGGAAGGTGTATGTTTGATCCACTACGTCTACGATCTACTTCAGACTTGACCTCTTTGCTGTTCCCTGTGATGATAGACCAACAAAGTGTGGTGCTCAGTGCTTGTGCATCTTTTTGAGTATATCTACTACTTCATTTTCTGAGCAGAAAGTGTTGTATTTCCTTTTCATAAATAGTAGGTTCTAGCAAACAGATTAGTGTTTTCCTCAGGATTAATGAGGATTAAAAATCTGATTCTGAAGAGTATTCAGAATCAGAAATAATAGCAAATGAGCAAAATACTTTATGAGATTTTGATTTGCAAAGGCATAATCCTAGGACACTTGGTTACAAATATTTCTTCACAAATCTGGTCAATTATTATGAATCATGTAAAATAATTAACACTTAATATCCGCATTTCGATTCAGCACTGAACTTAAAAAAAGCAGCGGGATAGCATAGGCAACCTTGCAGTTTCCGAGCCCTGGTGATCAAGTGTTTTTAAAGGCTCTTTCTTTCGAAACGACACATAGGAGATAGGAGAGACAGCAAAACACTTTTCCATCTTAAACATTTATGAGTGAGAACCTTTAATCCAAAGTATGCCCTCTAACTTTCTAACTGCATAAAGAAAACTTCTGTCTCCACTGCCTCCTTTGATAAAAAACCTGGGAACCCAAATCATAGACACACACCGTCCTGAAATTCGCAATCCATACAGTCTTGTTCTCATTTTGCACTCATGGCTGCTTTCTTAATAGATTTTTATTTTCCGTATTGGAACATTTCCTCGTCAAACTTTCCATCGCCATGCAGTCCTTGGATGGAGACACCTTCCCTTGGTGTTCATACCTCCCGCCCTACTCTGCTGGGCCACAGAACCTTTTCCTTTGTTCCAAGCCCCATTGTCAGCACACAGCTGCAGCTGGGCTCGGAGATGGAGGTTTTCAGCCGACACTCTGCCTGCAAGGTCGAGGCAAGCCGCTTCTTCTCCTTCCATTTGATAGAGACAAATCAGTCCCCCCCCACCCCAACTCACACCCTCCCCCTTATTACCTCAACATCACCACCATGGTGGAATAGGCAGCGTTGTGAAGGGGACACATGGGTTGTGGGGACACATGGGTTGTGGGGACAGATACATGCATGGATGGTGTTAGTGAGTGAGGGGACTTGGGGACTGGCTCGAAGGAAACCCAGCATAGCAGCGTACTTGTATTCTCTGCATGTTAAAGAGTACAATCATTGTAAAAATAAATATTATGGCATGCAGCATACACATGACTGGATTTAGCTAAAAAAAAATGGCAAATAGCTAATAGCTGAGATAAAGATAAATAAGTACTTGTATATCTTGCTGTGAATGCAGCGTAGAGATGTTGATGTTTAGCAAGGCCATGCATCAAGGCTAATCCATCATTTGGGCAACTGGGCACGTGCCCAGCGCGCCCTGAATGCAAATAGGCCCTCTGTGATGAAAATGTATAAATTAATTAATGAATCCACAGAAACATGGCACACACGGCTTGACCCATCTCATGCTCTTGATAACTATCCAATATGTTTGATAATAATCGGTTTCAATCTGTATTTCATAATGTCTACGTGGAGACCACACCGGAGCTCAGGCGGTCACGCAGGGTTGACCAGCTCTCTACTGTTGTACAGCGTGTGGTCAGAATGACCAAAAACTTTTCTAAATTCTGATACCTCCGCCTAATCAGTCCAGCTACTATACATTGGCTAGCAAATCTATTTTATGCAGCCACTCGAAAACAATGCATCACTTTTTGACGGCTTTTGACTAAAAATGAAAAATGACCATATGCCCAGGCTGGGGGGGGTGGGGGGGTGCTCATCCAGCCTTGATGTATAGGCTATGGAAGGCACACGTGATATTTGTGGAATCCTTTGATTATTGGGGGTCATTGCCACGGACGAGGTGGCGATGACATTTGGTTGAACAGGAGCGGTGAGTATGGTGTTGCCTCGCGATACGCTGCATTCTGTGGGTGAATGTTTGAGTGCACTGTGGGGAAAACAAAGCCCTTAGCCGTGCTCACACAGTGTCCCTGTGGTTTTGGTCTGCCTAAACACAAGCATTTAGCAGGTGTTATGTGGTTCTCCATTGTAGGTTAAGATACTTGGTTAAGGCCAGTGTAATGTTTAAAGAACAAGGCCATATAAACAACGTCACATGATTTTGAAGACGCTGGAATACATTAATATTATTTATAGAAGTGTGTGAATACATATTATCTGATCTGGATGTCTTGTAGCGTCCGGCATGTTGGAAACATCTATCGATAGCCAACATATGGGTCAGCTATGTTCCTGTATGATAGACAAGAAAATGTAGAATACAGTCCATTTCTTTTCATGTTCTAATTCCCTCCCTTTCTCCCTCACTCACTCTCTCTCCTTCACTCTCGCACTCCCTCCCTTACTCATGTTCCCCCTCCCTCCCTCCCTCCCTCCCTCCCTCCCTCCCTCACCCACTTATTCATTGTGCTCTGTGTCCCAGGTGTTTAACGATAAGACTGCTGGACTCCCAAAGCTGACTGTCCCCTTCTCCCCCCTGTCCTCCTCCACCTCCCCCTCCCCCCGCCGTTTTCTCACACTGTCTCTATTGACCAGCTTATGCCAAAGACATACGGGGGGGAAGCAAGACAGAGGTCAAGAGGCATAAGAGGGGGGGGGGGGGGGAGCAGAGAGAGCTGGAGAGAGAAGTAGAGTGAGTTACAGAGAAATGGACAGAGGTAGTGGGCAGGAACGTGGGAGGAGGGAGGAACAGAAGAATTCATAAAAGGAAAGAGAGCGACAGAAAATGTGATAAAAGAGAGAGTGTGTGGGAGGAACGCAAGAATTCAAAAAAGGAGAGGGAGCGACAGAAAAAGTGATAAAAAGGGAGACAGTAAGACAGAGTAAGAAAGAGTAGGGGGCAGAGATGTGTTTGTGACTCACCAGGTGAGGTCGAAGGTGAGCATCTTGGAGGCGGAGCTTGGAGAGAGCATCTTAGAGCGCCGGCGAGCACTGGAGACGGTAACCATGACGACCCGACACAGCACCACCGCATTGACCTAGGCACCGCGGTAAAGAGAGAGGAGGGAAGGGGGATGTGCATACGGCAGAATTAATAATCTCATGAAACTGAAACCATTCAGACGAACGTTGATGTCCCTCCTCAGGGTACGTACCCCCAAGACGAACAGCACCGGCCCCACGAACGCCCAGATCATGTCGGTCTCCATGTTGAGCCAGCAGTGAGTGGCCGCCTTGTATTTGTCAAGCGATATGACCAGTGTCACACCCACGATCGACACAGGCAGCCCTGGGTGAAGGAAACATTGACCAGTCCAGTATAACACCTCTTACAATTTATTTATATTTGTTTGCTCATTTAGACACCTTGAACCAAAGCGAATAGCAAGGGAGGCTAAGAACGCTCAAAGCACACAATGAAAATTGTAGTAGCTACAAAATAAATAACATAGTTGCTCAAAGTAAATATATACTGACAGATTGCAGAGAAGCTACAGCAATCAGGACCTAATGATAGCAGAATATATCATTTTGGAACTGAAAATGAATCAATAAATGCCAATGTGTGTGACATTCTGTCAGCGGCACAAGAGTATGGAACGTGTTGCATGGGTTGAATGAAGGAGCAGTTACTGCTGTGCACGTTGCTAGGCACCGTGCACGTTGCTAGGCACCATGCACGTTGCTAGACACAGGGCACTGGGGCCCCATACTGTATTTAGTCTGGACGGGGCCCATCGGGGCACCTGGGATGCTGCGCTGCGTCTAAGCGTGTGAACGAACACAGAAACACGTTGTCAGAGAAATGCCACAACACGGTGACCGGGTCGAAGCAACACGAACGACAGCAGATATAAGGAGGCTGAGGCTGATGAAGCAGGCAGTGGTTTGGATCAAACTCAGTGTAAAGTGTTTGTAAAAATGTGTGAACACGAACACCATTTGTTGGTGGTTACTGGACACATTACCTAACTTAGGTAAGGTTAGGTAATGCTTATTGCTAATTAGCTGTTAGGTAATGCTTATTACTGCATTAACTAATGGGAATCATGGTACGCTGATTACAAAGTGCTACCATGGTATTTGTTGACAGTTCATTCCAGTTGCATCCGGCTCTGTATTATCAATGTGCCAGTTGACACTCTTGATGAACACGTGATCTCCACTCAGTCCTAAGTGTGTGTCTGCGCATGCGTGTGTGTGTGCGCGTGCATGTGTGTGTGTGTGTGTGTGTGTGTGTGTGTGTGTGTGTGTCTGTCTGGGCGCGTGTGTGTGCGTTTTACCCCAGCCAATGATGTAGTAGAGTTTCATGCGTCGGTCCTCACTGATATTGACCGAGACCACCTTGCTCCAGAGCAGAAGCCCCTCCACCAACATCCAGGAGAAGGAAGCCATGAAGAAGAGGTGGAGCAGGGCTGTGACTACATAGCACAGCTCCTGATGACCACAGAGTAGATATCAGCACCCTGCAGCACACTTACATACACTTGTCCCCAGATAAATGTGTAATGTATAAGTGTTGAATAATGTTACAACTTTTAATACAGCCCTGCGTTCTGTAGTGTTCCGAACAAACTATGACAGCAAACTACGTGTGGATTACTGAGTTTTGAATAGTTTAAGGTTAAGTCACAGGCGTACGTCACCAAAATATTTACTAGTTATTTTGCATTTTCATTCAAAGTGGCAGTGGCACAAATAAATGACCTTCTTTGTGGATAGTAAATCAAGTATTTATCCGTACATAATAAATGGAAGTACTCATTTATGTCTATTATATGTATGACGTTCTCAGAAATAACGTAACAACTATATTATACACAATGTAATAATTAAGTAAAAGAAGTTTTACCTGGTGGGCTGAAGCCCAGTCGCTACACATCAGCAACAACTGGGCGACGCCCAGAGCCACGATCAGGTTCTTATGGACGGTGGTGCGGTCCGATTTAGGAACTCTGCCGACGTAAACACAACCCACATAATCACAACACACACATAGACACAACGCGCAACACAACAACTAAACACAAAACATATTCAAAAACAGAACCAGAGCACTTAAACAGTACACAATACAAAACACAACACGTAACGCAACACATAGACACAACACATAAACACAATATGGAAACATCGACCAAACTTAATTTTCCTGACCTACCAATCCTCCTACCTAAATACCTAGCTTCTAACCTACCGGTCTACCTTCTTACATATCTATATAACTACCTTCGCATCCATCCACCTACCTACCAAGCCAACCATCTAACTACCTACTAGGCTGTATTCAGTTTCTTTGAGAACAGAGTGTGTATCGAAGCACTCTTGTCAAGGTTTTTCACGGCTTGCGTTCCCAAGACCCATGGGACTCACCCCACAGCGACGAAGAGGATGAAGGTGAAGAGGAGGCCACAGAGAGACACTCCACAGCCAATGAACGTCAAGACCTGCAGAGCTCGCTCATTCTCTGGACTCCTCTGGCATGAATGAGCATGCACAAGCACACACACACACACACACACACACACACACACACACACACACAGAAAGGCATGCATCAATAACAATCAATAACAGCAGTCCAACAATGATGAACAGCTGTACAAAATGCTGGCTGTTTGCTGATTGGCTGAATAAAGACATGCAGATGAGTATGATGGAGTAGGGGGCGTGGCTACCTGCACTTCGTACACCTGTAGCAGCAAGGCAAAGTTAGTGGTGTGGTTACAGGAGCAGACCGTGGCCTCCTGTTGCTTAGCAACCACCTCACAGCCCCTGGTGTTCCACCAACCACCAGACTCTGGACTAATACACAGAAGAAAAAATATATCTAACTATACATACAATTTCTATACTTTTTGTATGCATGTGTACAGACGTTGTTTGTACAGACATTTGCACCTGTGCATACATTGTTTTTACATTTACATACACACGTATAAACCTTTTTTTCTTCAGACTGCCAACTCGTTTATTTAATTACCTATTAATTACCTAACTTTTTTTCAATGTGACTCGTTGGTTTTGGTACGCTTTCCGAAAAGCGTCGTGCACCGATTTTAAATCCAGTGATTGGTTCATACAATTATTATAAATACCTGTCCGTCAAATTACCAAATTACCGCTCGCCAGAGAACGAAGCAACAACCCAAAGCTTTAAGCACAAGGATGCACAGTTTTAAACGAGAATATAACAGTCAACGTTCCTCATTCATTTCCCCTGAGTAGTTAACGCTGATGAACACATCCTACTTACCGGTACTGTTTGTGTGTGATATTAACATTTTGACAAACGTTTTTTTCTTTTTTATAACCCTTTGGGTTATAAATCCCTCAACATCTATAATTATGTTGATTAGCATAATTATGTATAATTATGCTAATTCACGAGAGAGGACAACACGTGGAACAAGTTAGGTCCTACACAAAAAAACATACATCATCTTATTCAGCGAATCAAAACAATGCTGTATGGTGAGACGCTTCACGGAGAGGAACATATATCGGCGTTCTCACAACAAGCCTCACGTTTTGTAAAATCGTGTTATTCTTTGAGTCGGCCACCACAGCAACAGTCAACCAGAGAAGTACAGCACGAGTGAGGACCACTACGCACAATAGGAACAACCGTGAGCAAGTGTGAGCACCAATAAGCACAAGATGAACAACTTGGATGAGTACAAATAGGAAGAATATTAAGTGGGCTATTCTTTTTAAGGGCTTCAAGACTGTGTTTGTTCACTGCTGTTTCTGGGAGTCCACCGAGCAGGGTCAACCGTGTGCATGTGCATATATAGGTCATATAAACACATGTTTATATGTGTGAAGTGTGCTTAATAAGGTTTTTAAACACAATAACATTTGTCCTTAAATGTCCTGAGCTGCTATTGGAATCATAATGTTGGGTCTTGTGTTGTGGCTGGTCAAACTGTATATGTGGCATATACATAAACATAGTATGTAACATGGTTCTTGTTGTGGGTGTCTTAATGATGTTATGTGAGTCATGATGAGAGTATTTAAATGTCCCCTGATGTTGTGTGGGTCGGGCTGTCCATTGCATAAGGTATATGTGTGCAAACAGGTAGGTGTGGGTAGGGCCGGCCCTCTCACTGAAACAGTCAAAGTAAAGCTTACACACTTACCCCACAATACCACATTTCTACATTTACTTTACTGTCTGAATGTTGTAAATGTAGAAAATGTTCTGAAGCTTTTCTGTTGTTTGTTGTCCATGCATTACACATTGCTTAATTGCAACATAGTATAGTAGAGCTATAAGTGGGTGGAAAAACTGTTAAGCAAAGTAAAGGTAAATCAGTTAATGTGTCTTCAGTGATGTTTAGTATAGTAATGTCAATTAACAGGGCAAGGCTCCGCTCGCAAAACTCAATCTCATCTAGGGCTACCAAAGGGCTAGAACCGGCCCTGGGGGAGAGAGCGGGAGAAAGGCGATTTCGGACAAAGGTAGTGAGTTTTGTTTAGCTTTGTCGTGTACCATATCGTCATCATCGCGGTTGCCAGTTTGGAATCAGTCAAACCATGAATCAAACATCATGCTCCTTGCTTGTTGCCCTCTCAGCAACACCGAGCATTACACTTACAACATGTGTAGGGTTGCCAGTTCAGTCAGAATCACTTAATTTTAGGTTATCATGATCAGACCTCTATACATGGGACTGTCTATGGGACAGACAGACACAGTCAAAATTCTTAATTCCACCATTGTTTCCTTAAACTAATATGAGCTGTATGTTTATAATGTTTCCTTTCTTGTTAAGTTAATGGCTCTGTGTATTAAAAAATAAATAAGAATAAATAAATAAAACACAGCGCTCTTTGGGGCCCCCTGGCGGTTGGGGGCCCTAAGCAGCCGCTTAGTTGGCGTATAGGGAGGGCCGGCTCTGGGTGTGGGTTTCAAATGTTGTTAAGGTTCCATGCTACCTTGAAGGTATGGTGGTGTTGTTGTGGGGATTATGTTTACACCCATACATGTGTGCGCAACGGTTTTCCTGCTGCTGTGGCAGTCAACCCTGTTGTCGGGATCAAGCATGTATATTTGTGCGTGTGCACATAGAGTTTCTGGGAGCTATGACGTCGTGGGGGAATACATTGTGAGGGGTCGGGATCTTATTAGTTTGAGCCAATTCTCTGTAGACTCACATGAGATCGAAATCCCAGAAGGCACACACTGGGTTGTAGACTTTCCCGCTGGGATTCTATGGGAAAGCAAATACGTGTTTTCAACGTCAGGACCTGCAGAGCTCACTCATGTGCATACGTGTTCAATTATTAATGAATAAAACAGTTCAAACTTGATTTCAAACGGATTCATCTGCATTGCTGCACTTAAATAGCTCAGCTAATAGCAATCAATACTGTAGCATAAAAGTTGGTTGTTGATGCAATTTTATCCAGCTTTTATTATGACCTCACACATTTCACAACTATTTTAAATAAATATTAAAACATTTCAAAAGGAAAGATCTGAAAGGTATGGTATATAATCTCTGCCGCTAAGGGTCTCTCAATCAAAACAATATCTAAACACTTGGTTCAATGAAATTGTGAAATAGAACAGGATCTGTCTGTTGAGGAGTTCACCACAATGGCCGGTGAAAATCTGTCTGACGTGCCACAGGCACGGACTTGGAGTATATTATTATTCACCTTACGTTTGTTCACATATATTTCCGTTATGTAGTTTCATTCTAATTAAATAGCCACAAGTAATGTAAGCTAACCTAACGTCAACATTCTTTAACGAGTCGACTGTGGAGTGGCACAGCACTGTTGTCCGGATAAATAACTGAGTATGTTGACCATTGTTGTTACGTTATAACATTACCGTTCTATTAGCGTGTTGGCTGTCATGAGCCACTTTATAGCAGCACATCTTAGTAAGCTAGATTGTTATTCAAATATCCTATCAATAAATAAGATGGATTAATGTTTCCCTTGATTTCCCGCAAGTTAGAGCAAAGGGAATATGACGCCATTGACAGGCGCCCTGTTTGAACATTGTTGGAAACATTTGGGAGGATGGAAGGTCACAACTCAATAAAATATATAACAAAGGTCAAGTCATTATGAATGTTTTACATGTGGAAATATTGCATGTACCTTTTTCAAGAGAACTGGAAAACCAACTACCAACTATGACATAAAACATTGCGCGAACCCTTTCATAAAGAAATAGTACAAGGTTTTTAAGAGAAGGTAGCTATGAGAGGTTATGAGAACGAGTTCTCACCTGGGCTTTGTGTTGTAGTTTGAACCTCACTGATACACTGAGAGGCTGGTCGTCTCCTAGAACCGTACTGGAGATGACGGAGGATCCAAGGATGGTTCCTAGGTATCTAAACACGCAGGATATATTAACCTGTGTTCAAATGACCACCAAACGTTCATGTACATGACACATGGTAGGGGGTTTGGGGGGCAATATTTGGACAGGGCATCACAACAAACAAACAACCAAACACCTTCTGTCCGTCTATCTTCTTATCGTTTGTCAATGATAATGTCTTTAGTTTCTCGTGTGACACTATTTTTCAGGTAGTCGTAACTCTCAATTGGAGATAGATACGTCAATGGTTGGTAGAGGCTTTTGCTCGTCCAACACTAGTACAAAAGTTGAGATGACAAGTGTGTGTGTGTGTGTGCGTGTGTGCGTGTGTGCATGCGTGCGTGCGTGCGTGCGTGCGTGCGTGCGTGCGTGCGTGTGTGTGTGTGTGAGGATGGAGCCTTTCGAAGCACTTTTTAAATGTATTAAATGTATTAAATGTCCATAGTTTGTATTGAAATGTCCTTTTATTCTGGATGGAAATTGAAATCCTCTCCGCTCCATGGCAACGCATAGTGTGAGACTGTGGCTGATTGGAGGGAGTCAATCTATGTGTATATTGAGTCTGTGACGTGATTAGCTGAACAGTGTTACCTCTGGCTGCCGTCAGTGACGGTGGGCGCCATGGATACGTTCTCCTCTGCGTTGAACAGCGGCCGCAGTGCTCCGTACCACGTGTTCACCAACGTGAGTGAGCGGAAACCTGCCGTTCAGAACACAAACGCACACCCCCCCCACCGCACAATCACACACAGGACAAAGGAAGAAGAGTGACTTCTCAGCTCGGGAGAATTAATGAAGAAAATTACATTTGGGAAAGCCACGCCAGCATGTGTTGGGAAAAAATAAATGTCAGTCTGGCGCTCAACAATGCTCTGAAACCTGCATTTCAATGCGAGACCTTGGAGGAGGTGAGCGGTTTGGCAGCTCTTTGACAAAATGCTGTGGTGAAAGTAGGTTTACCTGTACACCTAGGGGTCAACCCTCATCCACCCTCAACCCGACTCTCTGCTCCTACCGTTGTCATGGAGGTCCTGGACCCCCTGCTGAGGCACGGAGATGCAGTCCAGGTGGCCCCCGAGCTCAGCCAGAGGCCCGCAGAACGTAGGCCCCGGGGAGCCCTTCTCCAGGGCCTGCTGTCGCACCTCCAACTCTGGAG
Source organism: Pollachius pollachius (assembly GCF_949987615.1). NCBI lineage: Eukaryota > Metazoa > Chordata > Actinopteri > Gadiformes > Gadidae > Pollachius > Pollachius pollachius. Next base: position 10,628,622 of record NC_136934.1, on the reverse strand, counting down.
GGGGTGGGGTGGGCAAATTATTTAACTGGACTAATCAAGATGACTTTAGTTGTCAAATCATCTGAAAGTTATATGTTGACAAGTGGAGCACCATGATCACCGTTATTTTGCGCACATAGCATAATGAACTCTAAATGCACCATCCATTGCTTCCTCCAGAAAACAGTTGAATATTAATCTATTATAGAATTATCGTCCTATAGATGTAGGCCTACACGACATCTTGATATTCTTTCTTTGGCACATCTCTCTGGCAATTGTGCACTCTTTATCGTAGTCTAAACACACTCTGCAATAGATTTTTCAGACCTCAATCCTTCATTGTGTGTGTATGTGTATGTGTGTGTGTGTGTGTATTCACAGTTCTGCGTACCCCACGTTTGCGAGGATCCGAAGGTCACGACTCAGAGACGCAACGTGGATCTTTTGTCCGTCAAGCTCTGTCATAATTGCTTGCTTTTAAATAAAGTGGCGTGCATTTAGGCGGTGTTGAAATAAAATTTACAAAATGTTCACATTCATAACCGTTTTGTTGATGCCGTTAATAGGCGGTTTGCTTCCTGCGTCCACTTGTAGGAAATTATACAATTTTTATTTATATTTTAAAGGCTAGTGATTACAGTTTTGTATTATCTGCCAAGTAGCACAATGTGAACCGGGTTTATTTTCCCCCAGCCCTGGAAATCCACACATTTTGTGAGGCCCCAAACAATATAGTACTATTACAATTTAATCTGCGATTATAAAACAAACTCTTGGTTTGAAATGGGGTGCGATCAGACACTGTGCGCGTCTCTGGGTCGGGCGCTGTGTTTTATAGCAGGGAAAGTTTAAATCACACATAATAAGCCACAGATTGCATTTTTAATTGTACTGCAAGTCTATTGGTTGACGCGTGGTTGACAAAGTCTGAATCAATTAAACGTCGAAGTATGTCGCCTCCACAGCACCGGGTTTCGACGTCGGCTGCATGGACCGCCCCCCACCCCTTCCTTGAAATGGCTGCGATACTTTCACTATCGGAAAACAATGCAGTGGGTCTAACACGGTACTCTGTCTCAAGTGAACGAACCTTGACTGAGAAAATCTTGGAGGTAGCCCGAGCATCTAACTGCGTTTGTGCGTGTGTGTATGTGTGCATTTAAGCTTGCCTGCTTTTGTGTGTGTGACTCACTGATGTTGGGGCTCTGTACGAGTACGTGCTGCTCAGTCTCCATCAGTCGAGGACTCAGGCCTGCTGCCATGCGGTCGATACTCCTGACCACCTCCATCGGCCCGCTGACCACCTGGAACACAGAGACCACCCTGTCACCCCCACTGCCTCTCTAGAGTCTGCCCCACCGTCCCTGGTGTCACCTCAGCTGGCTCTCTAGCATCACCCGCACCACGTCCATTGGATCCCCCCCGCGGTCCCTCCCTCTGGTGTCACCCCAAATCTCTCTGATGTCCGTCCCAACTGTCCCTGGTGTCCCCTCAACTGTCTCTCTGGCCTCATTCTAGCTGTCTCTGGCCTCTGTCTGTCTGTCGGTCTGTCACACACACACACACACACACACACACATGCAAGTGCGTGCGAAAATTCAAATCGACACACGCACACATTCAAATCGATTCAAGCACACATTCAAATTGACACATACACACACACACACACACGCACACATTGAAATCGACACAGGCACACATTCAAATCGACACACGCACACATTCAAATCGACACACGCACACACACGTACACATTCAAATCGACACATGCACACATTCAAATCAACACATGCACACACACACTCATTCAAATTGACACGAAAGCACGCATGCACAAACAAACACACACGCACGGCCTATAACCCAAGGGATAGTTACAGCATTTGACACATGGTGATCAAATAACTTCAATTAAGTATACCCAAAAACCTTAATAAGAGAGGGAGAGATTATTGTCTGGGTGGCTTTAGCCAAGAGGGAGAGAAAGGCAGGGAGAGCTTGAGCTAGGGGAGTGAGGTTTGTGGTTCTAGCAACGTGCTTTTCACCTCTATTCAGTCTGGGCAGACGCGGCCTTGGGCTGCCGGGAGGCCTTGGGGAGGTGTGTGTGTGTGAGGGTGAATGGGGCCATGTGTGTGTGTGTGTGGGGAGGGTGGTGGGGGGGATGGTTGATAGAGCCATAATACTGGTTACAAGGCCATTATGGGTCTAATGTAGGGTATCAATAGTGGAAATGGACGTTGGGGGAATTAAATGTTCTCCTGGGAATTTTTTTTCTTTTATGTCTGCTAAATTGGGGCTTGAGTCCTGCGTTTTATCCTCACTCTCTGGGTTCCTTGAGCGCCCTCTAATAGCTCTGCGCTTAACTTCAGTCTGGATACGTCATAACTCTCATAGTTTAATGACAAAATGAACACAATTGACACTTTGAGGACACCTTCGAAAAATAGCACTATTATGTTGATCTCAGAGATGCCTGAAATAAGAAATAAGTCACATACAATTGATTCTGTCAAATTCCTGTTGAGGCCATAGTTGTTTAAACAATAGCTTACTAGGACACACACACACACACACACACACACACACACACATACACACACACACACAGCCTTCCATTTGTGTTTCAACAACAACAAGATCTATAGGCTTATTGTTCATGATGAAAACGTGCATATTTCTTCCCAGAAAATATGTGTTTTTTTAAGGACAGAAAAGGAGGGATATTTGTCTTTGGCCTTCCACCAAATCTTAAATAACCACATATTAGAATATTCAAAAATAAATAAGGTATTGAAGGTAACAAGCAAACACAAGGGTGTATAAGGTTTGTGGAGAGGACTGTCTATTTTATTTGGCAGCTTATTTGGCAGGTGTAACAGAGCTCTACCGCCCTCTAGCGGCCCACTCTAAGTACTATATCCTTTATTAACCTATAGCAAAGTAGTCATTACATTTGTTCGCTTCATGTTGTTGGCCATTGTCAAAAATAAATATCTGGCACTCCTTTCGCAGTGCCAGAATCTCACTAACTCTTCACCCATTGTGAAACTGGGATACCCTACACTAAATCTCTGATGCAGCAGTCCTGGATCAGAGATATATATATATATATATATATATATATATATATATAAGCATACGTATAAGGGATTTAAAATCAAATTTGTGCGACCAACCTACACTACGCGAGAGCATGCAAAAGAGACCGGAAGTGAGAAGTGGTCCGGATCAGTGGGAGCCAAGGGGACAGGGCGTGGTCCTACCTCTTTGATAGCCTGCCACTTGAGGGCGTTATCCTGGCCGATGAGGCCGTCCGCCACGCTGATGAAGTGCTGGCTGAGCTCCTGCGCGTCGGCCCGGCTCCGGTTGCCCTCTGCGACCGTGGCGACGGGGACCTCCGCGGCGGCCGCCAGCAGCTGCACCAGAGACAGCATGTCTGAGGGTTCCAGGTCCTCCCGCCCGGTCTCCTCCAGCGCCTGCCGAGCCACGTCCAGCAGGGCCGAGGCGTCGCCTAGGTCCAGTGCGTAAGCGGGCTCCTCTCCTGTTCCGACCTACAAGATTGGTTAAAAATGGAGAGTCATCTTTATTATGCGGAGGGGGCAAGGTAGACTATTAGGGTGTGCGATATTAGTAGAAAAGTTCTGGCTTTGTCCCAAGTGTCCCCAGTGTCTAACCTGTATCCTTGAACATATTGAGCACTTGTAATCCGTAATCTGAACTGTAAAATGCTTTTTACTATGAGTTAATAGTAAAAGAGCAATAATAACCCACACAAAGAACTTCATTGTCAGTACAATTTCTCGTCAGGTGTACATGGTTGTTAGTGAGGCTGATTAAGAAAAGCATTACATGTTTGAGACAGCTAAGAACCCGAGCAGGGGAGAAGAGCTTAAAGTACTTCCTTACCCGAGTCTTGTTGGAGATGCGGTTGAGGTGCTCCATGAAGGGACTGGGCCGCACATTCTCTGCCCCATGGATCTCCTTCATCTTTAGGTAGCGTTCTGCTCAGACACACCAAAAACATTGAAGTTATTTTCATTTCAAACAACATGTCGAGAAGCGTAGCCATTCGGCTCCTTGACTACTACTAGCTTTGACATACACACACACTCTCTATTATGGTTATATGGGTTGACCTAGAACTTTTGATTCAATGTGCTTTGTTGGATGTGTAAAGAGACTATATGAATCAAATTTCTTATTAATTCATGCATTCATTTTTAACGATTATAGTAAGATATGCTTATTTGTCATTTTGAATATAAGACTGCCTCAGCAACACTATGGAGGAGCCAAATGATGGCATTGAGTTCTCTTATGCATTATTCATTACATCACATTTTTTTTCGCTTCAGCAGTTGGATATTGCATGAGGTCACATCCTCTTATATCTCTGCCCCCCCCCCCCCCCCAAACATCCTCATTCATTTTTCTATGCATCGCATAGCATATTTATAATATATCCACTATTCTGTGAAGCAGCACTGATAAGATTGGAACTTTTTGACCTGAAGGCATGTTGTTGACCTGAAGACCTTGGTGTGTGTGTGTGTGTGTGTTTGTGTGTGTGTGTGTGTGTGTGTGTGTGTGTGTGTTTGTGTGTGTGTGTGTGTGTGTGTGTGTGTGTGTGTGTGTGTGTGTGGTGGGGGGGGGGGGGGGGGGGTTATATTATAACTGAATGCATCATTGTATAGCTAGTTGGGAAATGGACATTCAACATTGAATGGAAATGTTCGAAGGACTTTCTTCTGACTTTTTTCAAGTCTGAAGTCTTTACATTACAATAGCCTGGATGAATTAGAGTCATCCACTGAAATAAAGACAAACCTTGCTTCTATAGTGGGATTTCTAACTTGAAATTAACTTTTTTACCTTCATGGACAGGAGATTGAAGAGGGACAGGATATTTTCAGGACATTTCCTATTTATTTATTCTATATATATATATATATATATATATATATATATATATATATATATATATATATATATATATATATATATATATATAATTTTTTTATATATTTATATTGTATTGAAATTACTAATAGTTATATTACTTAGTATATTACTACATTTTATTATATATTCTGTACAGTTGATTTTGGTATTTTTTATAATATTTCACCACAGCATACACCAAAGTAAATTCCATGTATGTTGAAGGTTAACTGTCAATTAAACTAATTGTTAAATTAAACTTGATTCTTAAGTGGGTTGAGTCAAAAATGACACAATATACTGGTGAGAATTTAACCTGTGGCCGCTACAAGGCGTATTGTCTACAGCACGTTAGTGGGTTAACATTTTCATGTTCCAAGTTTATTTGCTAACAGGTTGAATGGAGAACAGAAGACGGACGTTATTCAAACCATGAAATGCTTGGATTTCAGGCTTCCTCGGCCTAGTAACATGACCAATTTCAAATAAGTACAGATCAGCCACTCACCTCTGCTACTCCTGCAGATGAATGGTAGCGGACGGCCGCAGTCCTCCTGTCCCACCATTGGGTGGGTCTGCTGCGTCCAGCCTTCAAGCGTCCTGCAGCCTGCAGGCTCTGCCCCCTGCTGCTGGCCCCGTGTTGCTGGGGGCAGGGTTATCACAATGTTATGTATACGCAACATTTAACGCATACGGACAAAGATCACGGAAACACAAATCCTAACACACATACACATAGAACACAGAAACACACATACAAAACACATACACATAGAACACAGAAACACATACATAACACACATACACATAAAACACATACACATGCATAACACACCATAAGTTATACCACTGAAACAGGCATTCACATTACACACCTTTTCACACACATCCAACAAACACACACAAACCACACAGCACACAGTCAATGCAAATATATACATGACACAAATACATACACGTACCAAATGTGTATATGTACAATATGTTCTAAAACACGTAAAACATGAAACACCTCAACAGGCAGTACACATCATAATCCTGGGGGTATTATGGGATGGCCTGAAGCCTACCTGGACAAAACAGCATCGCCTCCATCTCCCGGACCACCGGGTGCACGGTGATGACATCGACGCCCCAGCGGAACACCTCGTCCCGGGGGGTCAAAGGGGAGCAGGCGTTGAGGGCGCGGAGCTGCCACCCTTCCAGGCCCGCGCGCCACACGTTCAGGTCCGTCACGTTCCCAAAGAAGGGCTCGGTGAAGTTCCCCCCGAAGGAGTCCTGGTCCTGACCCAGGATGAAGATGCCCTCCCCGTGGATGTCCCGGGGCGTGTCTGCCCCCTCCCCGGTGTCCCCCGGCTCCCCGTCCACGTAGATGGCCCAGCGCCCGTCGCTCCTCCGCCACGTCACGCACAGGTGGTGCCAGAGGCCGTCGTTGGGCAGGGAGGCCTTGTAGGGCCGGTGCTGGCCGTGGATGATGAGAGCCAGCAGGATGCGACCCTGGCGGTTCACCTGGCCGCGCAGCTGGAACTCGTTTGTGAAGACGGGCGCGGCGTAGGAGAAGATGGTGGACACCTCGTCCCAGGTGGGGTCCCACTGGACGCGCACGCACACGCTCACCGCCGCCAGCGGAGAGAAGGTGGAGTTGACCCGGACAAAGCCCTCACGCGAAGCTCTGGGGAAGTTGAGAACGCTGAACTTGAGGTCTAGGGGGAGGAAGGAGGAGAAAGCCGAGTTGAACGGTCGTGCCGCTGACGCACTGTTGAAGAGAACCTCAGCTGACACTTGATGAGCGTTGAGTTTTATGCGTTGTGTTTTATGAAAGCATGGCCATGGGGAGATACAAAGCTACATACTCGGAGTGGATTACCAGACATCTTCTCGGAGCGAGGCTACACTACAAGAATCAAGAGTATAAATACTGAATCATCAGCTTCAAACTAAGCATTCATTTGATTGTTCTCAGAATAACTTGTTGCTTTTCATAAAAGCATTTGCTTACTGACTGAATGTAGACATCCTTGAGCAAAACGCCAAACCCCTGACGGTATCTGGGTCCATTCAGTTCAAGTCTAGTATTCTAGACTTAATGGCTGTATAATTTTATTCGCCCTGCAGCATTTTCTTGCAACTACTCTCATTTTGATTCAAGACTTTGATTGTTCTCAGCCTCACCTGAACTCAGTTGTTAATAGGCCAACTACTAAATAGCTAAATATTTGTAGTTAATAGAGTATTAGGTTGTATTTTATAAGTGACTCCTATAGGCCTATTGCTTGTCTGCTTACTAGCATTACAGTATAAATAATAAATTGTATTCCAGTATTAGTACAAGACTGTATCTTCTTAATGCCTCCTAGCCTGGGAACCAGACATCTACAAGATTATGTTTTACTTGTTCTGGCATATCCGTCTGGCCCCCCTGTTCTGACAGATTTTCAGCAGCCAATCAAAACTATTTTGCTAATAAGGGGAATATTTGATGCGATGACTGTACAGATGATCGCCATATGGGATAGGACTTGAGGCATTTTCATAAATAAACAAGATGGCTGCCGCTGACTTACTACCGTTTTTTTATTGCTGTAATCTATGCTTTCATAAGGCGTTTTGTCAGGTTTTAGCATTACATTAGAGTCAATTATTCTGTATTTCTGTCTTCATAAGTAGGTTGTCAGTGACTCCAATGCTTCTCTGCTAAATTTGTAGTATAACAGTGTCATCAAAAGTAAATACAATATTCTAGATTTAGGTGTATGATAGTATGCCAGTATTAGAACACTAGGGTAAGTAATTAGTGACTCCACTGTTTGTCTTCCAAATGACTAGTATTACAGTGTAATGGAGAGTCAATTATTCCACAGTATTCCAGCATGAGTATATGCCGTTATTGGAACATAAGTGCAGTCAGTGACTCCTACACTGCTTGGCGAGAGGCAGGGCCCGGGGGGGCCCGGTGTGATCCTGGACCCAGAGCTGAGAGGGGTTCCCGGGGATCTTTTGGAGCTCCAGTGCCCCCTCCTGGTCCTCTTGTTGGCCAAGCCCGGCCAGGGAGCCGAAGCGGGCCCTGCAGAAACTCTGGGCCCGGGGGTAGGGCAGCGATGTGTTGACCAGCTGGTAGGCCCAGTCTGAGGTCAAGTAGACCCCATGATCAGCCTCCTCCGCTGGAGTCGGAACAGAGAGAGAGAGAGAGAGAGAGAGAGAGAGAGAGAGACGGTGACAGGAAGTCCACTGTGAGAGTCTAGTGGTTGACAGGGGGTTTGACCCAAGTACTGAAATGTTCTTGGTTTGACCCATAATCGAAATGTCAATATATTTTGTTAAAGGCATCTGCTAGAACTAATATTTACTAAAAGTGCAGCATTTGAACTTTTTTTGTAGCAACCCCAACTCCAACCTCGATTGTATGCTGAGATTTTTTTAAGACTCACTTCTGTGTCAAATGAACAATATAACATCAACGCAATACTGGGTATTTCCTCCAGAGACGGTGTCAAATTTAGTATAATGAAGCTTTATTGCCGACACAGGTCCATGTAACCCATCATACCGTATAAATAGTATAAAAAAAAAGGAGTTACAAGAATACATAAAACTTGCATATTAGAGGCTATTGCACCAATGCTGTCTTAACCTAGAAGTGAATCATTAGCAGCTTTTCAGAGGGCTGTAATACTAATATGTCTACTGACGTGTTTGTAACAGAGTCAATAATAACTACTTAAGATTGCCAAGTTTCCTAGATATTCCTAGATATTTTTTTAGAAAATCAGTTTATATAATGTCAGGGAATGTTTGATTAGCCCTGGTAAACTTAATCTGTGATGAAACGTTGAGGGTTCTACGCTTGCTGTTTGTTGAGGTACATGAGTCCTGGTTAATGATTGTTAAGTATTTGAGGACTTCCCAAATGCTTTGAATAAACAGCGATGCACAGGCCTTAAAGTGGCCGGTCCCTACGGTCAGTCCGGACAGGGTGGTGACTCACCAACAGTATCTCTCCCGTCCTCCTGCCCCGCAGTCGTCGGTTCGCTCACACACGGCACCTTGAGGAGAAAGAGTTAGGACCCCTTCAAAAAAAAACAAATACAATGGATCCCCCCTAAAACCAAACCAAGCAAGTTACACATCATCAATAATCTCATGACCTAGAAGGGATCAAAATTTAAATCGCAGTTTTTAATGACCCGGGAAAGGGAATCAACGGAAGAAATATAAATACTAAACATGAACAATGATTTTCACACGGCGGAACATTACCAGAATGTTGAACAGAGTAACTCCAATTAGGAACGACCCGATCATCTTCAAAGCTCCCAGTTAAATCAAACGCAAGACGTAAAAGGCAAACTCTTCCATTGAATCCAACAAACAGTCAATGTCCTTAAGACAGAACAGCTCTCCTGGGTCCGTTATCTCCCCAGGTTAGTGATCCACTGCCCGGGCTCACTCTCAGACAGCAGCTGTAGCAGAAGGTCTGTCCCTCATGCCCGAGATGGCCACCATTCCCTGGGCAAAGCCCAACGATGTCCATTCCAGTCTCTTCCCCAACGCCGACCCCAAACACTGGACTGACTGCTCGTCCAGCCCGTCCAAGGTGCTGGGGATGAAGGGTGGGGGTGGGTGGTGCTGGTGGTAGGGGGGTGCTGGTGGTAGGGTGTTTGAAATGGAGCTGGGGGTTTCACAGTAGATCCCACAGTTCCTTCGTCCAGTAAGACCTTCTGTGTCTGCCGAGACCCCTGCCAAACCCCCCTCCTCACCACAGTGAAGCCAGCCCTGTTTTGTCATGCAAATGGGGCCATTTTTCTTTCTTTTCTTTCTCTCCTTTTCTTTTTTATTTGAGGTACCCAACTTACGCAAGCGGTGGCAACTGCTTTTGAGAGCCCAGTTCATCAAAATCATCCGGATGGCAAGGATTTTTAGCACACACTCCCAATTTATGTACACTAATAAACAAGTTCATTGAAACTTGCTCTTTATTGGTACACTACATGGTCCATGAGATGTTGTTAATGTAATCAAGGTTCAGCCTCGGTCATTCGGATGATCCAAATGAAAGACCTCACTCTGCTTTTATACACTGTGTCATTCACATTATGGTGCAGGCACCATTCACACAGTTTGCAAACATTTTAAAAACCTCAGAACCTGCATTCTCGAGCATTACATTAGCAAACACATATGTCACAGCTGGCATGAGGTCTTTATTAGCAGCGAGTTATATGTAAATCCAGATCCATCCAAACCAATCCCTTTCAAGGTGGGACACTTTTGTAACCCTTTTAGACACATCGCATGGCTATTGAAATTCACACACACATACAGACACTCTCATATACACACGCGGGCATGGTTGACTGAAGCGGTGACATCACTAATGCTTAGAGTACACTGGTTGGGACAAAGAGAGGATGGAGACAAAGACAGACATTAGTATTCTGCCTAAGAGTCACAAGTCTGTTCGACCACAGACCTCATGGCGATGTCGCTACAGGTGCCAGTGGCTACCCCATCTTTCTCTCTATCTTTTCACTCTTCCTTTCTACCCTTCTAGATTCAAGATTCACAAGGCTTTATTTGCAACAAAGACACACATTAACATGGCCAAAGCACAAAAAGTGCTTTGGCCATTCCTTCATGCCTCTCTCAGCTTCTTCTTTATCTCTCTGTTTCTTCTTTTTCTCTCATCTTGAATCCATTCTCCTGTCTCTATTTTCTATCTGATTATCCTCTGGCTCTGTATGTCTCTCTTTCTGTCTATCTGTTTGTATGTCTTTCTGTCTAATGCCCATCTTCATTGATCTAATAGAATTTTTTTTTCTATTAGACTCTTTGCAACCCATTACATTATTTGTAAATTCTCAACAAAAAAATGCTGTTATTGATTTGGTTCTCTTTTGTTGCAAAAAGTGGTATTTGTGGTGTATCTGATTAATTTACTGTAGCAACAGTTGATTACCTAATGCTCAACTGTTATTAGAAAATGGTCATTGTGACCACTTCCATTTTATTAGTGCCACAGTGACTTCCGGCTGTTTTATGAGATACTCTATTCAAGGCCAGCTGCACATCATACCATGCCTCTGTGTTAACCATTGACCATTCAACAAGAGCATTTAAAACCAAACACCTGGCATATTGACAAGATGTACATTTGAGTATGAGCTAGTCTAGGTATAGTGGGTGTGGGTTATTGTGACAGACAGACAGACCGATACTGATTGTCAAACTTACAAAACAAGTCTTTATCGTTTCAACTGAACTAAACATAATTCTGACACAATAGTGTAGTGGTTTGGGTGTCCACAGTCTACTTGTTGGTTGTTTTTGCTTTGAACAAAAGCTTCTGCCAAATTACTATTTAGTTAACTAGCATGTTCTTCTGTATGATGTTGGCTGTGTCCTAATAGCATTTTGCATTGTGTGATGTTAGCTATGTTGCGTTGCGTCATGTTAGCTGTGCTATACTGGGATTTATATGCTGTTTGACGTTAGCCATTTTACACTAGCGTGTAATATGCTAGTAAATCACAACTAACATCACACAGCGCTGATGTTAGCTGTGATTTACTAGCATATTGCACTGTGTGATATTACAGTGCTTCTGTAGCATGTTGCACCGCATGATAATAGCACTGCCATATGCAGTACTAAAAAGTTGCACTGCTTGATGTTGGTACGCTATAATAACCTGTTTCACTGATGACCACTGCGTACGCTAGCAAAAGCGCCATTTAATAAAAAAAAGCTGAGTTGAACATTTTTGAAAGCACAATACCAGAGTAGGTCAACCTTAAGCCAATAAACAAGGTCGTAAAATAAGTGGCGGTCAACACATATCAGCAGGAGAGAATACTGCCAGCGCATTCCTGCTGTGAACCCCTGGCAACACATTCACGGCGACGCAGATTCAACACTTTCAACCCATTTCTCATCCTCCCACAACCTCCCTCTTCTGAACCTCCCACCCTTAGAAACGAATGCAGAGAACTGATCTACTGCACGACTATACAGGCAGGTGTGTGTGTGTGTGTGTGTGTGTGTGTGTGTGTGTGTGTGTGTGTGTGTGTGTGTGAATGTATAGTTCTTACAAATATTCTTATGAATATTAACTGTGATAAGTCAATAGTCGTACATTGAACATCAGCACATAAGATTGAAGAAATCAATCACGTCATTATTACATTTTCATAACAAATCTGGAATTTTCTAAAAATACACACACTCACACATGCACACTAAAGATATCAGTAGGAAGCCGAATCAGCCGTCTTCTTAATGTTTATCTTGTGTTCTTTCTTGCCCTCTCTCTTACTCTGTCTCTCTCTGTCTGTCTGTCTTTCTCTGCACTGTAACTTCACCACTTTGGCCGCCGGTGTATTTCCATGACAACCTAGCCATCGTTAAAGCGCTATGAAAACGTCAAATACCCCTCAGGCTCTTCATCGCCGGGGACGACGGTCTTGTGTCGCTGGGACAAGAGTGGGCTGAGACTTAAACGTGTGTGGAAAAACTCTTCACAGCACGGCCTCGTACACACACACACACACACACACACACACACACACACACATACACACACACACACACACACACACACACACACACACACACATATACACACACATACACTTCTACATGCTTATTCACGCACAAGGGCACACGCACGCACATACTCTTTCAGTCATTCACTCACTCACCCACTTACCTACACACACACACATTTCTATGTATACAGAACACTCCAGTCAACTGCACACCTGGCAGGTAGCAGGAATTTTAAGCTCCAGCATGCAGCTAGGGAATCCGTGGCACTTCCACCACCCCTTAATTGTGGAGTACTATAGGAATGTTTTGTTATGGGAAACAGAGCCCAACTATTCTAAAACAACATTGATTTATTCCATTATTATTAAAGGCCCTCCAAGGGTATAGCATTGTAAAATCCGTAGGCGCAGAAAAGGTTGGGATATTCACCCGTAAAGTGTGTTGGGGGGGGAGGAGAGAGACAGGGAGAGAGAGAGAGAGAGAGAGAGAGAGAGAGAGAGAGAGAGCGAGAGAGGGAGGGAGAGGGAGGGAGTGAGCGAGAGAGAAAGAGAGATAGAATCCAGGGAGAGAGAGTCCAGGGAGAGAGGCCGGCTGGGGGCGTGTTTGTCTGGTCTGGTCTGTGGAGATAGGCTTCATGACCCCACCTCCCCCTGATATACCGGACCATCAATCAGCGGTGATACCAGCGACCCACTCAGCCAGGGTTACCACGACGACCGGCGTTAACAGCAGCCCCATAAACGATTCAGAGGCACAGGGATCAGACAAAGGAGAGAGAGAAAGGGGTAAGGGGAGGCGAGAGAGAAGAGAGCAAGATGGACAGAAAGGGGAATGAGAGAAAGGGGGAGACACAGAACATGTCTTGAACTTCAAAGTATTATGTCATGTATACTAGTAGAGATTTGGTACAATATGATGCCTCATCTCTTTACACACGTGCACAGTCACTTATGTACACACACACGCACGCACACACACACACACACACACACACACACACACACACACACACACAGTGAATGGACGATTAGTTTCAGACAAGACCATTCAGCCAAAATAATTAGTGTAAGATTGT
>NC_136934.1:10610076-10612576 GCF_949987615.1 Pollachius pollachius | reverse complement strand
ATGAAGAGCCAGCCAAGAAAGACAAAATCTCTCTCCTCTTTGTCGCTCTGTCTCTCTCTCTCTCTCTCTCGCTCCGTCTCTGTCTCCTGTGTATTAGCTACATATCGTGTATGGTTGAAGAGCGGAGGAACTGAATATTCATGAGTGTGAATAAGTGCTCTGTCAGCCGGTAGTGTCACTGATAGATGAGGAGCTAGCATGGCCGGCATGGCCCCTCGTCGAGAGCCGGTGCTGGGGGCTGGTGGTGGGTTGGTGGGGGGGTAGGGGGCTATGGACGTGGAGGGGATGGATGTAGTGGTGGTGGGGAGAGGGAGGAGTTGATGGTGATAAGATAAGATGCACTTTATTAATCCCAAAAGGGGAATTTGGGTGTCACAGCAGAAAGGTATACAGGACACAGTTCTATGATTAAAAAATATTTAACGCTTTGAAATAAGAATATGCTATAAAAGATAAACTGATGGTGATGGTAGCTGGGTGGAGGTCCTCTTTTTTGATGCGGTCGCAGTGGAGATGGACGGTGGGGTGGTGGTTGCGATGTTGAGGGGGCCGGTGGTAGTGACGGTGATGATGGAGGTGGTGGTAGTGATGGTTATGGTGAGGAGATGGTGGTTGTGGTGAGGTTGGAGGAAGTTCTGGGGGCTGTAGAGCATCAGTTTAGTAGGGGAGTAGAGGGAAGGAGAGTTCTGAAAAAGGGACCAGGGTTTGATTACCTTCTCTTAGCAAAGAAGTTCCTCTGACAGACCTCCTGTAACAGGAGGTCTAGGGATAGGAGGAGTAGGGATCCCTCCAACGCAGAGTTTTAAAGGAAAACCGGCTTGTCAATTCAGAGTTAAGGAACGAGTTAAGTAACGAAAAAGGAGCCATATGGACGAACACGAAAAAAGATTGTGGGGGAGAGAGCGGTGACAGCTGGTAAGAGAGAGAGAAAGAGAGAGGGAGATAGAGGAAAGGATGGACAGGATAAGGAGCATGGAGAGCATGAGTTTTTTCCAGTCCACTGGTCAGTGGTCCAGGGAGTCCTATTCCAAGGGAGTGACCATCCTCTCATTTTGTCTCTCTGACTCACTCACTCACTCACTCACTCTTGCACACACACAGAGCATACCCTCGGCAGCTTGTCAGTTTACCGCGGCAGAAATGATCAACCATGAGACTGCTTAACGCTGTTACTATGATACTTTTTGCAGAGATATTGCCAAACAATGTCTTCGAATTGAAATTCACTTCACCTGATTAAATGTTTAATTGATATCTAACAAAACTGGATTTTTAATCCACATTTTCTGTATATATTTAGTAGTTTATTTTCTACATGGTATTTTTTTTATTTTTTTTTATCATGTACTCTCCTGTACTCCCTGCTGTGACACCCATATTTTCCATCTGGGATTAATGAAGTACATGTAGCGTTATGTTATCCAAAAGGTCCCCTTGGAATACTGTGTAAGAACATCAGGAGATCCGAGCCAGATCCGGCCAAACCTCCTCTTTCCTGCTGATCCAGCAGATCGTCTCCTAACGTCCCAGTTAGAAGACCCCTCTCCTGGTTCCTCCCTGGTCCCACCAGACTCTTGTAGCTTTCCCCGTTTGAGGGCTGGAGATTGGGGGGGGGGGGGGGGGGGGGGGGGGGGGGTTGTCTAATCTCATTTAAATGTAGGAATACGGAGCCCTCCGAGACTATGAGTGCGATAAAGGCCTTTATAAATAAACTCACCTTGACTCCCCGCTTGCCTCCACGTATGCTGCGCAGTGATTTTCTGGAAACTGAGAATGCCAGGGTGTGTTTTAGGTGCCCTCCAGGGTTGGGGGGCGGGGGGGGGGATGGCGATGGAGTGTGTGCTGCCATGGTAACGGTCACCATGGGGGCCATGAGGAGAAGTGGTTGCAGCGGCCATCCATCCCGCTCCTCTTTGTTTGCGGTCCTCCACATCTTTCCTCCACCTCCCCTCTCCCTGTCCTCCTCCTAGTCCACCTCCTCTCCTCCCCTCCTCCCCACCTCCTCTCTCCTCCTCACCTCCTCTCTCCTCTCTCCTTTCTCCTCCTCATCCCTCCTCCTTCTCCCCCCCCCCCCCCCCCCCTCCCCGCCCTCTTCCTCACCTCCCCTCTCCTCTCCCCCCTGCTCCTCTCCTCCTCCTCTCCTCCTCCTCCTCTCCTCCTCCTCCTCCCCCTCTCCTTCTCGGTGGGTGATAATGCATCTCCGAGCGGGTGTGTAACGATCGTGTGGAGCCCCCTCCCCGAGCTAACAGGCTGCTTGGCTGTCAAAACGCATCACCGTCGAGGCGCTCATTGATTTGTGCTGCCTTTAAATCGGACATCTCCCACACCCCCACCACCTCACCACCCCCGTGTGCAGCGCAGGAAAGCGTAAAGAGAGAGAATCCCTAATTGGACTGGGCCCCAAAATGATTCAAATAAGGCGGTCTGTTGCCTCTCTCCCCCCCCCCCCAGTATCCCTCCTCCCCCAGCCCCCCATGGTCTCTGTCACCCTCACTTATTT
>NC_136934.1:10600894-10609876 GCF_949987615.1 Pollachius pollachius | reverse complement strand
ACTAATTGTCAGGAAGGCTTGCATTCAGCGCGATGGGAGATGGGGGGGAGGGGGGGGGGGGGGGGGGGGGATGGGGGGGACGGTGGGTACGGGGGAGGGGGAGTGAGGGGGGGTGAGAGAGGACGGGGGGGGGGGGGGGTGTAGAGATCACAGGGTGCCCCTGCTCGGTGCCGGCGGTCTTGCTGCCATTGACTTGCAAATGAAGAAGAGTAATTAATAGTAGGAAGGGTGATGGTGAAGCCCCTAATGAAAGAAGTAATCCAGGAACCTCTGGTCTTCCTCATCCTCTTCCTCTTCCTCTGTCGTCTCTCACTCCTCCTCGTCTCCTCTGCGCTCTCTCTCTTGTTCCCTGCTCGCTCTCTCGACTCCACCGCCGTGTCTCTCGCCCCGCTCAGGCCGATTGTAGAGCACATCAATATGTGAACAAAGTTGGGGCCGCGTGTGTGTGTGTGTGTGTGTGTGTGTGTGTGTGTGTGTGGAGGGAGTGGGTTAGTAGAATTAGCATTCATTTGAAGAGCCCCCCCCCCCCCCCCTTCCACTACACACACATACACACACACACTTTTTATTCTGTAGCTTTTGGCACATTTTCCATCACTCCCAGGAGGAGAGGGATGGAGCGAGGATGGGGGGGCGGGGAGAGAGGAAGAGAGGTGGCGGGGGGAGCAGGATGTTGAAGATGTGCGATGATCCATAATGTCAACTCCTTCCTCTAAGTCTCTTGTTTGCATTGAATAGAGGTGAAGGGACATCTCTTTCTCCCTCCCTCTCTCTCTCTCTGGGTTTCTTTTCTTATGTATCTCTCTATTGCCTCTCTGTCTCTCCCGTGCTCTCTCTTTCTCTCTGTCTCTCTCTCAAAAAATGCTAAAAAAATAATAAATATATGATATATAATTTAACATAAGACAATACCAAGCAATACCAAATGTGGTGTAGAAAAATACAAACAAAAAGATGAATGATCTCTTAATCTTGCATTGTTTGACATGTTGAGCTGCCTGGTTGCAACATTCCTGGTTCTCCCCCCACAGGAACCATGTTTTATCCTCGTTCAGTAGCTTCTGGAACCCTGGGGACGTCAGCTAACATGTTCTCAAATATGTTTCTGTAATTGTTCTGTATTTGCTGCACGCAAACGATCCTCTGTAGAAAGCCATGTTCTATTGCGCCTCCCAGTCTTGATGGCCTGGCCATCAAGACATCAAGACCTCTCACCAGTCTGTAGCTGGTCACTTCCTCGTCTCTTTCTCTTACTTGACACTGCTCAGATATTCTGCGCTGTTTAGAGCAAAATAGTATTTCCAAGTTGAAACAGAAAGACCCCCTGAAAGATCTTTACTTTAACAACTTGTAGACCCTCCTTCGTGGTTTGACAGCGTTTGAATATAAGTGGATCATCCATGTCATGGAGAGTAAGCCAGGTATTGTGGAGGATTCATATAAAGTTGCCAGTTCACTTATATATATATATATTACATAGGGTGGGGCTCAAGTTAGATTCGATTTAGAACCCTGTTCTTTTGTTGCCAATTCTGTGGTGAAGGAAACGGTGGTAGTGGGGGTGACGGAGGTGATGGGGTTGGAGGAGGTAGCAGAGGTTCCAATGTAACCAGACCATCTTACAGTTAAGTCAGGGTTGCTGTTGTGATTCTTGGACCTTCCTGGAATATCACCTCGTCTGCGTTCTTGACTATGCCTCATCTTGCCAATCTGTGGGAAAGGGTGGATGAGGGTGAATGTAATGGTCTTTCAGGGGCTCTAGATCATATACTTATTGTAGCTTGGTTGTGCTTGATTGTTTTTATTCAGCCGATGATTCCATCCAAAGTATATTATCTAAGAACCTAAGAAGCCAAGTGATTTTGGAGCAGCTACTACAGAGATAAGAAACTAGTTTGGGGCTTTCACTGTGATGCGCATAATGACCCCTGCTTACCGTGTGATGCATAACCCCCTGAAATAAACACTGAATTAAAACTGTGCACTGAATAACAATAACTAGCACTGAAGAAAAATCACATGCACATGAAGTAGGGCTGCTCGATTATCGAAAAAATCATAATCATGATTATTTTGCTAAATATTGAAATCACGATTATTCAAACGATTATTTTTTAGTTTTAAATGATGATGCATTTATTCAGCATTTCTGTCCAAAAAAACACTTTGTAACTTGTAACTTTGAAATTCCCCTTAAAATAAAACATAAAATGTTCAAATAGAAAATGTTCAAACAGAAAATAATGTACTGATATGTATATCCAGTTGCAAAAAAAATAATAAAATTGTTTCATTTCCATAACGGTATATCAGTTTGGATATCGTTTGACGCAATAAACGCTACCAAAATGAATTGTACAGCCCTAACCTGAAGGTGTTGACTACTGAGCAGAGAGGTGGAACAGTAAGGACTGTCAGTGAATGGAGGACCTAATGAATCCACTCAGAGGTGGCTCCTGTGTTCAGGCCCCTGGGTTCACTGGAACAGTCGTCTACTGGGAGTGACCCCTGCCCTGCGAACCCTCTCCCTTTGGCCCCTGTCTCCTCTTGACCTGTGCTGGGTGGGGGGAGATGTAGATGGGAGGGAGGGAGAAAAGGACGGGGAGATGGATGAGAGGGGAGAGACACTGCAGCCGCACAGACACTGATTTATAGTACATATTTTTCTAATGGTGTGTGTGTCTCTGTGTGTGTGTGTATTGTAAGAGAGAAAAGGGGGGAGACCTCTAGAGACGTCTTCTAAGTCCTAACCCCCATCCCCTCCTCTGGTCTCCGTGGCGGGGATTCCTCCTACCAAACAGCCAGTCCACAACGTGGGCCATCCCTCATGAAGGGACCGGGGAGCTGCCTTTTAAAGAGACCTGCGCACACTCTTCATCTTCCACATCACCTCCTCTCTCTTTCCTTCTCTTTCTATTTCTCTTTTCTCTCTCAATTCTCGTCCTCTCTCTCTCTCTCTCTCTCTCTCTCTCTCTCTCACTCTTCATCCTCCACCTCTTCCCCTCTCTCTTTCTATTTCTCTCTCATCTCTCGTCCTCTCTCTCTATTCTTCTCTTCCTCACTCTCTCCTCCTCTCTCTCTTTCTCTCTTTCCGTTTCCCTCTCTTCCCTCTTCTCTCTTTGTCTCTATCCTTTGTACTCCCTCTCATTTACTTTTACTTTCTTTTCTCTCCCTTTCTCCTCCTCATATTGTTTAGTATACGTCCACTGTGTGTGGTTTTGTGTTGTGGTTGAGCGACTTTTGTGTGTGATCTCTGAGTTTTAAAACAGAGCTTGTGGTTACTTTATCTAGCCACACGGTTTTCATTCAGGTACTGAGTTATAGCGACATCAGGGAGGGTTCATTGCGTCTGAGCTGTTTATTACATGGGCATGAAGCCCACGACCCACTGGATACTGACCGAGCTGTCTGAACCCAGACTGTATCTCTGCTCGGGTCTGACCACAGACTGTATCTCTGTTCTGGTCTGAACACAGACTGTATCTGCTCTGGTCTGAACCCAGACTGTACCTCTGCTCTGGTCTGAACCCAGACTGTACCTCTGCTCTGGTCTGAACCAAGACTGTATCTCTGTTCTGGTCTGAACCAAGACTATATCTCTGTTCTGGTCTGAACCCAGACTGTATCAGCTCTGGTCTGAACACAGATTAATCAGATCTGGTCTCAACCCAGACTGTATCTCTGCTCTGGTTTGAACACCGATTAATCAGATCTGGTCTCAACCCAGACTGTATCTCTGCTCTGGTCTGAGCACAGACTGGCTCTGGTCTTAACAGAGTCTCATCCTGCATGTTGTTTCATCTGCTCCTGAACCCTTCATTTCTTCTTGGGGCTACATTTCTAAATGTCAGTCCCCTCCCCATGGTGGAGATGTGAGGTTCCATGGGGGGAAGGGGCTTTTGGCGGGTCGGGAGATGGAAAGTAGGGTATCTCGCTGCAGAGGTTAAAAGACTGAGATCTGTGGGTGTGAAAGCGCTGGCCTCGGGCGCGCCACGGCAACAGAACAACGTACCATTACGTAACCGACAACAAATGGAGCGGAAAAATGTGGCTGCTTTTTTAGTTTAGGCTGACAAAGCAGGCATTTGGCAGAGACACACGACACACACACACAAAGGAAGCTAGAGAATGAAAGCACAGAGTCCTCCCAGCAGACAGACTGAACTGCGGGACCCATCTCCTCCCTCCTTCATCAAGTGCTTCACGCACCAGTCCTCGCTTCTCCTATCTCCAAGGACCTTAAGATGAGCTGAGACCAGAATCGTCAATAGTCTCATAGGTGACAATAGCAGAGCCCCGTGCTGGCACTTTACTTTTCAAGTGTTATTTCAATTAAAGGGCTGATAAACTGCTGTTTAATTCAGCACGCTTCCCAATTCCAGATCAAACGGCCCTCCCAGGGGCCGGTAGGGGCCTCAATAGATGGCAGATGCTGTGCACATACTCAGCCATATTTCATATTCAGGCATATTTCATATGGCTATGAAATATTGAGCGGTGGAGGGGGAGGGGGAGGGGGCGAGGTCTGCTGGGTGTCTGGTGTGTTTGTCGGGGGCGACAGGAGACTGATATCTGGGACATGTTGGTTAGGCACCGCAGGGGGCTAGCAGCGCTGGGATGGGGTGTGTGTGTGGTGTTGTGATGCAATAGGATGCTAACACACTCTCCAGACTATTAGACGAGGAGAGGGGATCACATGCAGGTTTCGACGCGTGACAAGCGGACGGCGGGACGGGAGCGGGTGCAGACGCGTATTGATCGCAGCGGCTGATGCGGCACAGGTTCGGGCTGTCACTCGCGCTCTCTCTCTCTTCTGCTCCCTCCCTCTCTTCCTTTCTCTGTCTCTTCCTTTCTCTTCCTGTTTCTTTCTTTCTTTCTCCCTTTGTCTCTGTATTTCTCTCTCCTCCCCCATCTGTTTTTCTCTCTAAATCGATCTGTCTCTCTCTCTCTCTTTTTTGTATCTCTTGCTCTCTCTCACTCTTTTTCTTTCGCTATTTAACTCTTTCTCAGTCTTTCTCTGCGTCTCTTTCTATCTTTCTTTTTCCCGAAGTCTCTCTCCTGCTTCACATATTTTTCTCTTTCTGTCTTTCCACCAATCATTTTTTATTCCAAACGTATCACTCCAATAAAAAACCAATAAAGCCTCTTTATGACGGTGTTCAATTTCACTTTAGTACTCGCGATGGCAGATGTAACTCGTGCCACCCCTCTTCCACCAGAGGGTACGTAGCTCCTGTGTTACCCCGCGTACGAAAAGGCCTCAGTGGGCATGCTGAAAGCCATCTACACCCCCCACTCGCCTCGCCCTCTCCCCCCTGGTCCATAACTCACCCGGGCGGGAGAGTAAACAAAGTGCTGTAACAGCTCTCAGGACGGGGCTCGGGCTCCGTCCTCTTTAGATCCGCTCCTCCTCCTCCTCCTCCTCCACCTCCTCCTCCTCTTCCACCTCCACCAACTCTGCCTCCTCCTCCTCCCGAACACCGTGGCGGCGGGCGGTGCTTCTAAACGAGGAGCGGTGGTGTTTTGTGGAGCGACCGCGGCGTCCCAGAAGACACCAGACCAATAGTGCTGAGAGCCAGCGTGACCGCAACACATAAATCATCTTTTAAAGCTCTGTGAAGACCAGGTGCGGAATAAACAGTGTTGACGCTGCTATCTCCTCCATGATGTAAATTATTTATAAAACCTTTCACACACACACACACACACACACACACACACGCACACACACACACACACACACACACACACACACACACACACACACACACACACACACACACACACACACACAAACACACAAACACACACACACACACATAACGAGCGTTGTTTATTCCATCTCCGTCAGTGTGTATTCCTCAGATGCCATTTTAGTGGAGGGCCTGTCAACACACTCACACACACACACACACACACCCGGTCAGCCCTGTCTGTCGCAGTAATGAATCCCTCTGTGATCACTCTGGAAGTTGTGGTCATCATTCTCTGACCAACACACACACCCTTACATACACACACACCAGCACACACACACGCAACAACACACACAAACAAACACACACACACACAGACAAACACACGTAATAGCACACACGCAATAACACACAAGCACATGCCAGCGCATGAACATGCACACACGCACATACACACACATACGCACAAACACACACACACACAAACACATACACACACACACACTCACGCACACGCACACACACACACACACACACACACACACACACACACACACACACACACACAATCACACGCACACACACACACGCACACACACACACACACGCACACATACAATCACACGCACACACACACACACACACACGCACACACACACACACGCACACATACGTTCGTGCATGTTGCTGAGGCTGATCATTCATCATACAAGCCCTTATAGAGCTGCTGGTGGGAGTCTGGGGGGAGATGGAGAAGGAAGGACCGGAGGAGGCTGAAGAGGTGGAGGAGAGCCGCACCAAGGGAGAAAGGGAGAGAGGGAGGAGGAGGAGGAGGAGGAGGAGGAGGACAGATTTTGTGGTGGAGCAGAGGAGGTGTGAGTTTGGCAGTTAGAGGGTGGATATCGTTGAGGACAGAATGGTACAAGGAAGTGTTTCTATCTTTCGTCTGTACAATGAAGAGAGCTAATTTCATCTTAACCCCCTAACCTCCTAACCCTCGCCTCCTAGCCTTAACCCCAACTCCTCAAACCCACAACCCTAATAGTCCTTATCCCCTAGTTTTAAAAATCAGATTTTGAATTGCTTATCTGTAGTTTGATAGCAGACAAACTCAAGTCTGGGCAAAAAGGCAGTTTCTTTATCTATTGTTTCATATTTGTTTCAACCAATCATAGTGCTTGATCGTGGCTTTGTGAGTGCGTAATTGGCACGTAACAGCGAACACAAACTAGCAGCACAAGCAAAACAGTAAGAATGTGTGTGTCATGGTTTCAAATCAACACTGTGTGAACTGACAACTCTCAAATTACCTTCTTTGAATCCCCTTCTGAAAGGACTACCCGATCCCACATTGTCCAAACCCTAACCTGCTATACCCTAACCTCCTAACCCTCCCGACCCAAACAGTATCAGCCTCTTCAGTTAATTTGTTCACTGTCAATTTTGGATGTGTGACTCTATAAAAAAGGGGTTGATTTCTGTAGTTATGGCGTAAAAGGGATTATTAGCTGTGTGTCTGTTTCAGCAGATAATTTGATATATGTTGGTAATTTTATAAATGTCTCCAGAAAATACTTTTAATAAATATTATTCCATGTTGTGGTAAGAGCTGCGCCCTTGCACGTGACTTGTCCTGAGTGCCATATATAGAGCACTAGGTCACCATGTGACTCGTCCTGACCGTCTGATACACAGAGCACTAGGTCACCATGTGACTCGTCCTGAACTGATTGTCTGAAGTAGAGCCTGTTAAGAGTTTTGTGTGATGCGTCTGTGATTGGTCGTCTTGCATGTCAATTAATACATGTCGGCTTGTGAGTCAGACTTTCTGTATAGAGTGGTGAAGTCACGCCCCTTCCGGTAGAGCCCATGGGACCTATGAGATCGAAAAATATGATTTGGTTTCAATGGAGAGAAAGTAATTATTTTCTGGTCCCAGTCTTAATATGCCCCGGATTACACGTATGTTTTTTGTGGATTTAAATGATAATTTTTCATGCAAAGAAAACTAAACATTTTCGTGAAGAAGTTTGATAATGTTGGGTTTTTCCCAAGGGGAGGATAAAAGCATTAAAAGAGGCGAAAACCATTATGAGTCGGGGCATGGGGAGAGTTTCTGTTATGCCGATGGGGAGATTGTCGGTCTTGTCCATGCCAGTCGCAGGGAGCGTGACGGCACATACGAGACATGTAGTCTTTCTCATTGTGTTTTTCTCATATTTTTCAATCTCATAGGTCCCATGGGCTCTACCGGAATGGGTGTGACTTCGCCACATGGAAGTAGTGTTAACGATTGAAAACCCTAATATCACACTATCCTATCCTATCCTGTATGCTACACGGCCTCACCTTCTCTGTTAACACACCTTATCTTTACAACTTGACCCTAACCACCATGAACACGCAACACACATCACTGTCCATCTCCTTCCTCTCCTCCTCCTCCTCCTCCTCCCCCATCATCAGGTGGATGGCACCCCGCCCCTCCACCCCTCTCCTCCACCGTCTCCCTGGAAGCCACCGGCACCACAGATACCTCACCTCAGGAGTGTTTAAAGTGCATATCTAAATACTTGATGAGCGTTAAGCTGCGGGGTGGTGGGGGTGAGGACGAAGGGGGGGGGGGGGGGGCGAGGCCGTCGCCAGCGGCGTCTCTGTGGAAACAGCGTTGCCTGGGAGACGTCCGGGGGGAGAGCTTTAAACAACCTGCAGTCGTCCCGACGCACCAGGGGACCTGTGGGGGGTGTGGGGGAGAGATCGAGGGAGAGACAGACAGAGGTGATGGGAGAGAGAGAGGAGAGAAAAGGGGAGAGGGGGAGAGAGAGAAATGAATGGAAACAGAGGGAGAGAGAGCGATGATGATGGAAGAGCAAGAGGGAAAGCATCATGGTAGGGGTGCCGTTGTGGGACCAACCCCCACCACATCCCCCTCCTCCCCTCCTCCCCTCCTCCCCTCTCCCTCTCCCTTCTTTAAAACATTATCAGAGGACAGTGAGATTGTCTGCTTTTGCTTCTTTCAAATCTGCAAAATGTTCTCCTGTGGCCGTCTGTGTTGCTGGCTCCGGAGAACGGCATCTACACACAGGAAACACCTCCTGTCTATCCCCATGATGTGCTTTACACAGCCGTGTGCCACACACATCTTTCTAGAATAAATAATATCCTCGTTTATTTGGACGCGATGAGGCGCCAGGCACTGACTAGAAAGGTTGGTGGTTCCCATGATGCACTGCTTTCCCCCCCAGATTCTTACCCTGAACCTCAACCCTTAAACGTAACCCTTTTA
>NC_136934.1:10590894-10595894 GCF_949987615.1 Pollachius pollachius | reverse complement strand
GTGTGTGTGTGCTATCATAAATCGATGGTCACGCCAGCGTCAGTCAGTGGAGGATTGAAAGCTGTTAAACTCCAGCAGTGCGGCGGACGCGCTGCCATTGATTTTTTATTTAGCTCCCAGCGGTGGAGTGCTATCTTCCAGCGCCCTGGCCAAGCCAGTTCTCCCCCAGCCCAGCCAGCGATCCCCCAGCGAGTCAGTGCTCCCCCAACCGGCCAGTGAGTCAGTGATCCCCAACCGGCCAGAGATCCCCCAGCGAGTCAGTGATCCCCAACCGGCCAGTGAGTCAGTGATCCCCCCAACCGCCCAGCGAGTCAGTGATCCCCGACCGGCCAGTGATCCCCCAAATGGCCAGCGAGCCAGTGATCCCCCAACCGGTCAGCGAGCGAGCCAGTGATCCCCCAACCGTCCAGTGAGTCAGTGATCCCCCAACCGGCCAGAGATCCGCCGGTGAGTCAGAAGATCCCCCAACCGTCCAGCGAGTCAGTGATCCCCCAGCCAGCCAGTGCTCCCCCAGCCAGCCAGGGATCCCCCAGTCGGTCAGCGAGCCCTGGCCTTGGCCGCCTCTCAGCACATAATTCAGCTGCCCTCCTTGGCCTCACTGCCCTGCGCGCCCAGAGCGCTCCGTTAACAGAATTAAACCCTCATTTAGTCCCTACTCCAGGGAGACCTGGCTACCGAGTGTCCGGTTCACTAGCAGAAAACCAGCTATTTAGCTGGGAGTTAGCTAGCACCTGGCTAGTTAGCGCCTTGGAAATGTGATAGACAAGAGAGTCAGTGTGTGTATGTGTTTGTTTGTGTGACAGAGACGTTTGTGCCCAAGAAATGAACAGCATTCATACAATATTATATAATTTAATACGTTCAGTATATGTTAGTTTAAATCAGTTTGATTCATATTTTAACTATTTTAATATCTTTCCACTGTATATTACTGTCCTGTTCTTTCTGTTTCGACTACCACATTTAATAAAATAAATCTTATACTATACTAGTTGATATATATCATATATTCCCAGTTGGACCACCATGCTAAGGAAATATATGCAGTCATGGTATTGTCAGAAGCAAATTCAACAACTGACATATATATATATATATATATATATATATATATATATATATATATATATATATATATATATATATATATAGTATATATATTTATATGGGACTGTGGGAAAATCTGTGAATTTAAGAGCAGGGCACTAAAGAGGTCCAGTGGGAACTCTGCTGGTACCCAAAGACCTCCCTGTCTACATATAGACCCCCACGGCCAAGGGTTTCACATTCTCCATCTTGGTCCAAAATATTTGAGTGGCTTTTAAATCACCATCAGGTTGTATTTTATGTCCATGTCTCTGTTTAGCCCAGAATGACTGCAAACTCTTGACAGACGACACAGTTATACTGGCCTAAAATACCATCCACACAAACACACACATCGTTTGAGTCAGGGACATAACACAGATAATGTTTGGCAGAAAAATAACTTCCTCCATTGTTTCTCTTATTCGTTATTGTGGATTTAGTCACTGTATTATTATTGTAAAAAAAAATTACACTTATAATTTCACGCCTGGGAATAAATGTATATTTCATCTTGTCATCTTATATTTTAAAATGAAGTCATGGGTAAGGCTTCAAACAGTCTTGTCTTTTAGCAATGTAGCTTCTAAGCAGGTTTTCCTTACATGTAGCATATAAGTATATCGTTTCTTAGCATGTAGCTTCTAACCAGGTTTTCCTAGCATGTAGCATATTAACATGTAGACTTTTAGCATATAGCTATTATCATTTAGCTTTTAAGAATGTAGCCGCTGCCTCTAAGCATGTGGATGATGCAAGACCTGAGGACAAGCTCAAACAAAGGGCCTTCGCAACTCAAAAGTCAGAACAGTCAACAAAGAGCGGAGGAGAAAGATGGAGTGTTGCATTTTATACATAAACTTTGCATACGAGACAAATAAGAGGCGGACGTTAGTCACTCGACCTGTCTTCTCTCAAGGTCCTCACAACGCACATCAGCGTGATTCAGTCGCACACGCACACAAACACACACACACACACACACACACAATATGCTTGGCTAATGACAGAGTTGGCTTGGACCCGGGGTCTCTCGGCGCGCGGTTCAGGCTGGAGTGAACCCCGGCGTGTGACACTCAGGTGTGCGGCGGTGTCACACGTTGCGCTCACATCATGTAACTCTGAGGCGCCGGGCAAACAGCCGTCAGGGAAGTCCTTCCTCCGAAGGGCGCGCGCTCAACGCACCTAGAGCACGTGTCATCGAACACGAAGGACGACAGAGGGGGGGGGGGGCAACCCGTATAATATATACGGGTTGCCAACCTCCGGGGTCGGAGTTCAGCGCGGTTGCCATGGCGATCGGGCCATCACTAGCTCGTTAGGGGAGCCGCGGCGGCCTGCCAACTGTCCCTACCCCCCCCCCCCCCCCCCTCCTCCCCACCCGGTCGTGTTTGGACGCGACCCCGCCGAATAATGAGGACCTCCGCACGGAATGCACCGGAACAAACGCGACCCCACCCCCCGCTACCCCTACCCCCACCTTACACCCGCACACGGAACCATGAGACCATGATCCCACACCTCCACACACACACGCGCCCACACACACACACACACACACACACACACACACACACACACACACACACACACACACACACAACACACACACAAACACACACAAAGGGCTACACTATTCCAAAAATACACACAATCACTCCCAATACATGTCCGTATGTCACATGCATGCACGCACGCACGCACACACACCCACACAGAAAGGAGCCTACACTGGCTCTTATATGGAAACACTCCCATGTTTGTATGCACACGCACACACACATACACACACACCAGCAAAAAACATGTTGTTTAAGGGATTACATTTGAAACATCTGTAACATCCTCCTTCACAACTATGCACAAATACATACACACACACACACACACACACACACACACACACACACACACACACACACCACACACACACACACACACACACACAAACCACATATAATATGTAAAAGAGTGAAATGAAACACTGTTCACAAGCTAAAGTGTGAACGGTGCGCCTCTGCAGCCCCAATTAGCGTGTTGTGGTGCAGCTGAGCGGCTGGTGCTGCGTGGCTGCGGTAAATAAGCGCATGGAGATGAGGGTCAGGCTGTAATCCAGCCAAGCTGCGGTGCTGGAGCTAAGCCCCCCTGGAGCTAGCAGACCTGCTGCGCCTTGCTCGCTAATCCACCACACCCCCTGGGACCTCGCTAGCCTGCCCGCTACCTCCCTCTATTCCCTCTCTCTCTCTCCTTTCACTCTCTCCCTTCTCACTCTTCTGCCTCCCTCTCCCTTCTCACTCTGTCCACTACACCCCTCTGTTCTCTCTCCCTCTCCTTCTCTCTCTTCTCTACCTTCCTATAGTCTATCTTTCCTCTACCTCCCTCTATTCTCTCTTTCCTCTACCTCCCTCTATTCTCTTTCCTCCACCTCCCTCTATTCTCTCTCTCCTCTACCTCCCTCTATTCTCTCTCTATCTCCCTTTATTTTCTCTCTCCTCTACCTCTATTATCTCACTCTCCTCTACCTCCCTCTTTTCTCTCTCCCCTCTACCTCCCTTTATTCCTTTCTCTCATTCATCCTCTCATTTCTCTTGTGTTGCCCTTCTCTTCAAGCTCATTTACATGCACACAAAACATACATGTAGGAGGGGCGCCCCAGCTGCTATGTTACACTAACATGTCAATCAGGGTATTCGTATTATTCATATCAATTTGGAATGCACTACTGCATTATACACATGAAATAGCACTTCGGTCTGGGCTTAGAGGAGCTCATAGCGTTTACATTGAGATGAGCTTGTGTGTCTCTCTTTCTGTGCATGACAGAACGGGAGATGAGAATGATGAAAGCAAGATGAGAACGGCTGTTCATGGTACAGTCTTACATCTCAGTTCACTGGAATGAATGCCGCCTTTCCCCCCCCCCCCAGTGTTTAATGGAAAGGGCGCCAGCATTAAGCCAAATTTGTAAGCCCGGCAAGCAGAGCGAGTCAAAGTGCCCGTCCTCACCATTGTAGCGGCGAAGGGGCTGCTATAAATGCGATAGTCGTGCGTGGCCTGCCTATGTGACATCTGATATTCAGTAGCTGGTCTGCTCTCACAGCCGTGCCTGTCTCATGTTAATTGACATGCTTTCACCTCCAGGCCCGCCAGCGCTTGGAGCAGGCAGGAGTCCGTGGGCACGGTGGGTAGGCCTGCCGGGCGCACGAGCCGACCAATAGGAAGAGAGCTTGTCCTGGGTGGATGGGCTGCTTCGTGGAGGTGTAAACAAGACCTGTTGGAATATTCCTGAATGCTTTCAGTTTCAGCTCTCTGCCTCACAATAGGGAGTCTCACCATTGCTGTTCTATTCATGACTTCTCTATTACCGAGACGCACGCATGCACACACACATACGACACCAATGCATGTGCACACGCATACAACACATATGCATCTGCACACACAGGAGCATAAACATTACCCCTCAAACCAAACCCTGACCGGCTCCTTAATGAAGTGTTTGAATTGAATGTAAGACCCTTCGCATTCAATTGAATTGAATGCGAAGTGTCTACTTAATAGTAAGACAGTAATCATAATGATTGATACTGGATTGGTCCGGATTGATGTCATCCCATGGGCACGGAGCAAAACCTGGCATAGTGAGAGATGGAGCGGATCACACATCACAGATCATGCATGGGGTTCACATTTGTGGAACAACAAATGTGTGCTCACATTTGTAGGTCCACTGAGTGCTGTGCATGAGAACATTTGTCAGTATGCATGTTAGCAGTTTGTGGTGATCTGTATGGGTGGTGGTGGAGGTGGTGTTTGTGTTTTCCTGGGTCTGTGGAGAGATGGGAGGGGGGAGACTGGGCGGACATGTGTCCGACAGCGGGCCTTGCTGCTGGGCCATCCTCTCACTCTGCTGC
>NC_136934.1:10525894-10585894 GCF_949987615.1 Pollachius pollachius | reverse complement strand
GTGGGAGCATGAGGTACAGCAAGAACGCTCAGGGGTTTGACTGGTGGCTTAATGTCTTCTTCAATCTATTGGTTAGAGCGTGGTCAGTGTCCGCCAAAAGGCCCTGGGCTGAACCCCGATCTGTGCATTGTCTACTTGTCATCCTAGATATGTTACCCAACTCCTACCTGCTCTTTTGAGTGTCGGTGAACACAAAGTTTCAGCAGGAATTCCAACATTATGAGATAGCATAAATTGTGTTGTGGGCTTTGAGTTCTAGGAAGAAAAAGGGGATGTATTATCCCCATGGTTACAACCCAGGGAAACTTGGTGATACTTTAGTACCATTGCTGTGTATTATGTCAATGATATGCGCAACACTTTTTCATGGCGTGAAACTATAAGTGTCCCGAGAAGCTTTTCCCTCACTGGGAGCCAACATTGAAATAAACTGCTGTTCTTACAGAGCTCTACACATAAACCTCGCTGCCTGTGTCCATCGCTAGTGACGTCGGAGATGATACCAAAAGGTACTTTTACTAACGATTAGACTGCTGCATGCGTTCGAAGCAGGAGTTAAACGATCAAAAACTGTATGGGGGAGACTGGATAAAACATAGGGATTCAGTCCTGCTTTCTCTTCCGCTTTACCGTCTTTTTAAGTAACAGTAATAAAATGGCATAAATCACGATGTTCGAAGCTCATATAAGACATATCACCATGTATAAACAACTGTTCTTTTTTTGGGTTCACTGGCCAATGTAGGTGTCTTTGTGATGGTGATGCGCTGGGAGTAGTGACGGTGCACACGGTGGTATGGAAGAGGATCCTGTCTGAGAACGGCCCGGGCAGGGAACAGCCCGTTTGATTGACGCTGGCCTTTGAGCACATCACCAGCCGTGGTAGGGCTGGTGATGTGCAGTAATGTGCGTTCACACAAAAAGGGCGTTGCAGTCTCTGATAAGCACGCTGCCTTCCCCTAGCTCACTCCCACCCACCCCCCCCCACCCGGATCTGCACCCTTCCATCCCTCAACCCCCTGATCCCTACCTCTCCTCCTCCCCCACCATGCTCAGTTAGGCTGGACAGACTCGGAGCTGACACCAAACATGCTGCTCTTTAGTACTTCCCCTGAGTTATTTAGATGTTGACAGCAGGCCATGGGGAGATCAAACGATATCAGATATAACACCCAGCGTTAGTAGGACCAGGGAGATCCATTTGGGTTTATTCCCAATGGGGTACATATCCATGGTCAGGCTCATGAGGACACATATTTTGGTTTAAGGTTCAGTAAAGTCAGTATGTGCAATTGATCTGAACTTCTTGGGATAATATTTATAATAGTAATTGGGTCATCGTGGTTGGCGGTTTGGTTTGTTTAGTATCCTGATGATTTAGGATTATACCTAGAGGGAGCTCAAGGTTCCTGGTTTCACCTGAGTTACTGAAGTCTAGAAGAGGCAGATTATTGATCCCTGCTGCTGTGTAATGCCCCTCTACCTGAGTGGGAAGAGTAAACGACCACAACATAACTTCTGTCTCCGGTGTCGTATGGTACACATGCAACCTGCTTTGGCCTAAAGTAACCCTGATGCACATACCACAGTTTGGTTGTGAGATGTATGCAGGCCTGCCGCTCCCTATACGCAGAGTACGCAGAGTGCGTAGGGCACCAAGTACCTGGGGGGGCACCAAAAATGATAGTTTGTAAAAAAAGAATAATAATTGTTACATTATTGAATTAAAAATATATATAAATTAGTTATGAAGAGGCCCACCGTTGTTTTTTCTTAATTGTATAACCTATCACTCAATTTCGGCAATTATATGTTTTTACCTAATATATAAAAAGAGGCTCCCCCCCACCCCCACCGCTCGCGTAGGGCATCGAAACGGCCAGCAGCGGCCCTGGATGTATGGACCAACAGGGCATGGCTGGAAGGTCAGACGGTATGTCAATATTTAACACAGTGGTTAACGATGAGCATGTTCACACCACCATCGCAACAGATTACACTCCGCTCCACCCATCATCTTTCCCAGCAGGAGTTCAATTAAACCTGCAGCACTTCCTATGTCCTAAAGTCTCACCCTGCCCATCTGCAAGGCTGTGGCACTTCTCTTCTGGTGCTCTGCGACCCCCTGCTCCTTCCAGAACACCTCCATATCGCTGGGTTCTGGGGGTCTGTGTAAGCTGGATCAGTTGCCCAGCTCAGGGAGACTAGATGGGGGTTCCTTAATTGTTGTGTGTGGAGAAAGGGGGCTTGTTGCAGTGGGAGACAATCCTTTGTGGCTCAGTAGTGTGCTGATGACATTACTTCTTTGGTGTGGGAGAGAGAGGACTGGCTTGGATGGGGGCTACTAGACGCCTCCCTTCCCCAGGGACGCACAGAGAGGCAGAGAGTGAGGGTGATGCAGCTCCCTTCCCTCTCATTCCCGCCTTCCTTATTCTTCTCTTCAGACCCCACCTCTTGGCTCCTCCACCACCCAGCCTGCAGTATGCCTTCCCTCCCAGGCCCAGCGGTCCAGAACTGGCCCCCTCTTGTCTCCACTAAGGTCCTCACCTCCCCTCGCTTGCTAAGTGTTCCCTATTGTGCTCCACATAAAGGATTCAGTTTAATGAACTCTGTTGTATATTCAGAGGAGTCAACGTGGGCAGGGGAATACTTATGTATTCTTGATTTATTTTCAATCTTAAAGTGTTACAATACCATCTCAAATATACAATCTATTTACATTTTTACTGTTAGTTATTTATCCAAAGATACTGACAGTGACTCAAGATGCATGTCATGAGGGGGCAGGTAGGGGAAAGGCATCTTGATTCAGGAAAGGAAACCCTTTGGGGATTGAACTCAGGATGTTTCAACTGTGAGTTTGACCCTCACTGCTGGACTAACCCTAACGCCCACACTCTTTAAACACCTTGTAAACAATTCTACAGCACCTCGACAAGTCAATCATTCCATTGCGCGTCTGAGTGAGTCAGCGTGACTCGACAGCACCCCAGACCTCCACACACCTCCCTGTTCACCGGTACGTTCTGTTCCGCGTGTTCCCAGGGCCGTCCACCAAAATGTTTCGGCCGTACTCACTCCAGTGGGAGGCCACGCCGATCGGTGTGCTCAGCCTCGGCTGACAGGAGGAGCGTGATAGTGACACGGCTGGTGATCGCACTAATTCCTCCCCCCCCACCCCTCTCTCCCTGACGCCCCCCTTCCACCCCCCTCCCCCCTGAGGGTTGCTTCCTATGCCTGGGTCTCCGGCGCTGTGTCGTGGCTAACGGCCGGCGACACTCGGACACCCTTGCTGATGTGTTTTGGCACCGCAAACATCCCAGCTGTGCATTTACATATGCAATGACCCAGATTACCCCCCCCCCCCCCCCCCCCGACACACACACAGACAAATACACACGCTCACACACCTTCACACTCCATCAACACTGATTAACATGACCCTGTTCAAACCACTGCTATAGTGTGTGACCAGCCAATCCTGATCGTGTGTGTGTGTGTGTGTGTGTCACTCAAGTCTGTACGCACAACTCTTCATTTCACACGGTACCTCTTTAAAGCGAATGCGACTCTCCTCTCTTATCCTGACAGAGACAACTGGCCGTTTGAATCCCATAATTACTCATTAGTCATCTTATCAGAGTTATGGGATGGTTTACAAACTGCCCCTGTTGAAGGTGGTACTGTAAAGGCTTGTGACAAATTATATTTGTCCTTTCTGTCATGGGAAATGAATCTCCCCCTTTGGGATTGGTAGTGGTTCATCCAGGCATTTGAGTTGAACGTCAGCCCAGATCTTAGATTATAGTAAAAAATATAAACTGTGCTTTTATGAGTATGCTGGTACGTGAGTGTGTGCGTGTTTGTGTTTGTGTGTGTGTGTGTGTGTGTGTGTGTGTGTGTGTGTGTGTGTGTGTGTGTGTGTGTGTGTGTGTGTGTGTCTGTGTGTGTGTGTGTGTGTGTGTGTGTGTGTGTGTGTGTGCTTTTAAGAGTGTGCATGTGGGCTGTGTCTGTGTCTTCTTGTAAAAGTGTGTGTGGGTTGTTGGCGCATCTGTATTTTGGATATCATTCTACCCCAAACGCTAACAGATCCTTATACAGTGGAGTGTGTGTTATTTATAGTACCACATAGTATGTGTTCTCTATAGAGCCACAGAGTATATGTTCTCTTTAGAACCACATACTGTGTGTTCTCTATAGACAAACAGAGTATATGTTTTCTATAGAACAAGAGTATATGTCCACTATAGAGCCACATAGACAGTGTCTTCACTATACAGCCACAAATTGTATTTCTATAGAACCACACAGTGTGCGTCACGTGTATGTACTTCATAGAACCACAGAGTCTATGCTCTATAATACCAGAGAGTGTGTGTCCTCCATAGTACCATAGAGTGTTCTCTTTAGTGCTACATTTACATTTACATTTAGGGCATTTAGCAGACGCTTTTATCCAAAGCGACTTACAATAAGTGCAGAGTGCTACAGAGTGTGGAATTTCTATAGTACCATGGAGTGTGTGTTCTCCACAGTTCCACAGAGAATGTATGCTCTGTAGCACCAGGGAGTGTGTGTGTGCTCCGGAGTACTGTGGGCGGTGTGTTCTCTATCGCACCGTGGACTGTGTGTTCTCTATGGGTGGCAGGGAGGGGTGTGTGCATTAGCGAGGAGGAAAAATTGAGCTAAATTACGGCTTGTCATCAGTAGCATATGCTCCTATTCATTAGCTAATTGTACTGTATTATGCATCTCAACGTCCACACGTGTGTGGTGACACAAAGCCAAGATGTGCCATTTGAGCCGCAGCCACCAGTTCTCCGCATGCAGTAATTACCCTCCCAGCTCTGATGAATAAGGAGATGATTAACCTTAATTCCCACACAACATCGCAGCATTAGCGGTGAATGAATTACGGGTTAGTGTATGTGACTAAGAGACCTAATACGGCGGATCCCTTGCATGAGCGTCTGTAAGCTCAAGGCCACTTCCTTTCCCTCCCAACCCCAACGCCTTTCCCTCCCATCCCTCCCCCCCCCACACCCCACAACCCACCCCACAACCAACCCCAGAATCTTAAGACCACCACCAGCTACCTTTCTAGCCACGCTGCCACCCATAGAGATACGTAGAGAGGGAGATATGTAGATACATAGATATGTACAGCTATTTAGATACAGAGATTTGTAGATGTAGAAATACATAGACATCTATAGCAATAGAGATGTAAAGATATCCATAGATATATGTAGAGTTAGAGATACATAGAGATATATAGAGGTAGAAATATGTAGAAACATGGAGATATGTAGAAAATAAATGATAAGGAGAGAGATGTAGAGAAAAAAATTTGTGGAGCTGGAGATATGTAGAGATGCATATAGATATGGATATTGAGAAAGATGGAGATACATATAATGATAGAGATAGCAATTCAAATAGATTAATAGATAGTGATACATAGATATACAAACATACCTTAAATACATTGTAAACAGAGATACATTTATACAGCTATATACAAATGTGTAATTTTTACTATGTAATCATCTATTCTTTCAAGTAAATTTAACCTGAATGAATCGATTATTCCAATATATCTATTACTGCTGCTGCAAGTACTGCTGCTGTTACTATCTCTAGTAATAATATTAGAGAAATGTTTACGAATTTGTATGTTTTGGCTGTTGGGTTCCGAGACGGCGAGTCTCTGTTTCCAGCCTACATTATTTATCTGCTGTCTGGAAGAGCAAGCAGCGTTTTTCTCTTATTGTTTTATTTTCTTTTTGACTGCATAAGCAAAACAAGTGTGAGAAAAAAAAAGTCCACTGGTATGGGAATATATGTGATGACCATGCAAGCTTCTCCTCCACCAATACTGGACCCCCATTTCCTCACCAAGCAGGACAAAATAACATTCAAATAAAGATACAACCGCATGGAGTCACAGAAGCCGAGTGGCTAGCACACACATGCACACACGCCGGACGCAAACAGACTCACAGTGTCTATAGAAGCCGTGTGATCAAAGTAAAGAACCACATTTATTATTTTTTAAGGTTTGGGTTTAAAAATAATAAAGGTTTGGTGTATATATATATATATATATATATATATATATATATATACACACATCTACTTCCATAGCACATCTCTTCTTCTATCCAGCTTTCTTATTCTACATTTGCTCAAATTTACCTTAATACCTTAATTAATATATACTGTATATATTTCATGCTATATTATAATAACTTAGAATCTGTATTTCATTCTATATTTTAATTACCTATCATCTTTACTTACATTTTTATTCTGAATAAATTGACATCTCCACCAAAAATAATCCCTTGTACTTTTAGGGAAATTTCTGATAGTAATTCTCTATATCAAGTACCGTGTAAGTCTACCTCATTATCTCACTATCCTTCTGTATTGCGACACTCGTGGCAGTTTGATAGCTGATCTACAACTCTTCCACTTGAGTCTTCAACAATTCTTGATCCTAACGTTTAGCTGTGACTGTCGCGCTCCACCCCGTCACAATGACGCTTCCTAGGTGTCTCGTTGTAAACAGTTCCTTAATGTAGCAATAGTGGGCAAATAATGAATTACAAAATTGCTCAAGCTTTGAATGTGGTCATTATGGTCTGGCTGTGTGTGTTTGTGCGTCTATGTGTTTGTGGGTGTGTGGGTGCGTGGGTGTGCGTGTACGTGTAGAAGTGAGCATGTGTGTGTGTGTGTGTGTCCATCGTTTTGTGTGTGTGTGGGTGTGCGTGTATGTTTACAAGTAAGCTTGTGTGTGTTTGTGTTTGTGTGTATGTGTGTGTGTGTGCATGTGCGCGTAGCCCTAAATATGCAAGGGGCTGATAGTGCTTACTGCAACCATTTTTGCTTATCAACAGAAAATGAAGGAAAATATGGATTTGGCTCATTATGGACTTGTTTATGTTTAGGGGAGTAAGCCATTAGAGCAGTGATCTCCCCTTCCTTGACTGGGAGGATGATAGCAACACACAGTTCGTCACTAGCACCACCACTCATTACTCTTTAATGTGCTGAATAAACATTTCACCGGCTTCACTGTTGCCTCTGCTATTGTTCATATTGTTGTGAGTGCAGCATTTTTCTCGTTGTTAAGCCGCACCAAGCGCCGCGCTGTATGTGCACGCATGTAGCCGTGCATGCATGCTGGGTGGAGGTGGTGGTGCTGTGGGTGATTTCATTGGAATACCTAAAAGCTTATTATTAACAATATTTGACTTTATTCAAGAATATCTTATTTTCCTCATAGCAAATTAAAAAAATGTGTGTACGTTTTCACCGTGCTGCGCTTAAATATTTGGCTCAGTATTATTATCCAAATGCTACTCTACAAAATGTTCATTATTTATTTCGATATTTTGCCTAAAATCGACAATGTATTTTGTCTACATTCTAAAATCAGATCTATTAATACGCTATTTACTAATATACTATTTAGACAGTTCCATAGAGTGTCTCCAAAGAGTATTATTGAACCTGCAGAGAATCGAGAGCAGTGAACGTTACCTCCTCTCAGACCTCGTCAGATTCAGACAAACGTTCCAACCCCACGTCCTCCGACAGTAGAGAGGCACCTCCCTGCCTCCCCTACAGCGAACAGGGGAGGGTTTAAGACGCCGGCTCCATTCAGATCAGGGGACCCACTATCAAATATGCATGGATGGCAGAGAGCAGGAGACGGAGGCTGGAGGTGGGCGGTCATTGGTATTCTGGTGGCTGCAGCCAGAGGTGCAGGGCTGGTGGGTGGAGGGGCTAGGGGGGTAGAGCGACGGAGTGGAGGGTGGTGGTGGGCCTGAGCCCAGCAGACCCAGGGCAGCTTAATGGATAGAGGGGAGCCCAGTCGCCAGGCTTAGCTAGGCTCTGTGCTAGACTCATCTCATCACACGCCTGTCAGACACCTGCAGCAGGGAGGACACACACACACAAACACACACACACACACACACACACACATAACTGCACACATGCACACACACACACACACACACACACACACACACACACACACACACACACACACACGCAGAAACGTGCACACACACACAAAGGGAAAATCTTTACACACACATACAAACATCTGCACACACAAATCGTTGAACATGAATGACTTCATAAAAACAAACCATGCAGACCTAAATGCAAAAACACACACAGTCTTCCATTACATACTGTGTGTAACTACACCTGCCACCTGCAGTGACGGTTTCAAGAAGGCTTAAGCCGTGCTTCTCTGTCAACATGCACCCAGATTGGTCAGATTGTTGTTTCATATGTAATGCATGTACAACACACACACACACACACACACACACACACACACACACACACACACACACACACACACACACACACACACACACACACACACACACACACACACACACACACACACACATATTTAAAGCCGTATACAAACAGACAAATACTAAGCTATACACTCACATATGTCATGTACTAACAGCTGTACACATATACAGGGCAATGCACAGACAAACACACACAAAACACACACACACACACACACTCTACTGCACACACAGCTTGTTGGTGTCACATTCAATCATGACTGGTCCTCTCTCTGTGAGCTGGGTGTGTACAACACCTCAGGGCCCCCAAGGTCACACTGTGGCCCTCAGAACCTATCTTCCACTGCGGGCCCTCCCAGTGTTCACAGCCTGGGGATGATCTTATGTGTGTGTTGGGGAGGAAGTGATTCTGTAGACTGCTATCGGACCCTGTCTCAGAACCAACTGAAGCATTGGAACAATTAATGCATTCAGTCTACCACCAATTACCTCAACATCACCACTGTCATCTTTAATATAATCCATCTTTAATGTAACCACTCGCACTGTCATCATTAACATAATCAACAATGTCAATATCACCACTATCATAACTGCCATCGTTAATCAATATCACCACTGCCATCATTAATATAATCAATATCTTCAGTACATGGTGAATATACCTGTTCAGGTAGAGACAGAAGGTTCCAGTGGTTCTTTATCTGTCCCCCTCTCTCTCTCTGTGACCAACCAGCGTTTCCCAAACTAATTCGAGCTAATGTGAAGCTACACAGTGGCAACGTCTGTGTGCTATGGCAGTGAATCCAACGGCCGTGTGGCTCAGTAATGCAGGGTAATAGTCAGTGTTTTGCTGTGATTTAAGAGTCATTTATGTAAAACTATCACAGATCAGGATGGTATAAATGCTGCGGAGCCATCTTTTTTTAGTCCCTCCTGAATGTCGGGGCTTTGATTGTGACATTGTGACTGGTTGCTCTGGTTATAATGGTGCCGTTTGACACGGAGGACAGGTAGACAGAGTTTGATGTGAAGTGGGAGCGTCAGGTAGTGACAGGGAACCGCCGCTTTCTGCCGGGTTCGGGAACGGGCAAATTGGAAGGCGTTAATGATCGTCTAGTTGAACAGCGGCGATATTCCTTGGACAGCTGTGCACGCCGTTACCCGCCTGGCCCCCCTCCCCCGCGGGCGTGCACGTGTCAAAATGTTCACGTCGAGCCCAAAACGGAACACCTTGCGGCGGCGGGAGGGGGGACACTGCAGACTCAGCAGAGATCCACGGGCGGACACACTTTTCCTCTCCACCGGTGCTCACACACCTTAACAATGCCGCTCTCACTCGGGAAAACTCCCCGCAACTCTAACTCCAAACACGTGTAAACTAATGCAAGTCAGAGGCAGCGGCGCGTACTTGCTAATACTTAATATTTAAGAAGAAACCATGAAGAAAAGCTTGTTTGAAATCAATGCCCCCCACCTTACCCTGCCCCCCCTTCCCCCCCTCTCCGCTCATTAGCCATAATAAATGATTCCCTCTCCTCTCCTCGCTGACACTTAGCAAGATGAAAAGCAGGAAGTCACATCACATTAGCAGCAGCAGACGTATTGATATTCATGCTGATTACGTTCCATAATCTCCCATGCTCAGATCTTCACCAGCCTTGTTAATACATGAAAGAAAAGACCCTGAATCTATGAATCTGACATGAAATTTTAAATACTCGCGCATATCTTGTCTTTCATCAGTTTTTAAGGATCTAACTGCTCATCGGTGGATTCCAACACGGTCCGGCGCTGGGGGTAGTTTATCTCCTCTGTCAGACCTCCCCTTACGTCCAGGCGAGGGTAGTGGAGCTATCGGCTGGGGCCTCTTTGTCTCTTCAAAGTGCAACCGAAGGGTGGAGAAAAGTCGGTCGGACTGACTGTACTGTCAGTGATGTCCATATGGAACGCTTTCACCCAAGTAGTCAAGGGCAAATTAGGAAAAAGTCACAATAAAGTTTCTTTCTCGAAAGTTTGAAAGGTCATTATGCACTAGAGGTTTTCAGAAGGGCTCCGTCGAGGTTATTGAGATATTGGATTTGATTGGCCGGGATAGTGTAGTAGTAAGGGGGTTCCACTCCCAGCTGAATCGATCCCCAATGTCCACAGGCTACTGTGGACATTGGGCAGACGCTGCAGGCATCCTGGAGCCAGATACCAAACTCCTACCTGCTCCTCTTTGACATGGATGTTAAATCCCCCTGGAATAAAAAGCAATAATAAATACAACTCTTTCTTTTTGTTTTCCTCTTATAGGTGAACAGAAGCTTGTATGTTGACGGTTGTCAGGTGGCTTCCTCTGCCTGCTCTTCCCCTGATATGCAGGAGAGCTCCTGCGTATTGCAGGAGTGATAGAAGCGGAAAAGTGGAATCAACGTAAGGGTCAGGAAGTTGTGATATACTTAGAGTTGGAATGGGATGACTGAAATGCATCAAAATAGTCAAAGCCAAGTTTTTGTAATGTCATTCTGGGCCATAGAATTATTGTGATAAGGCGACCGTCAACTGCGTAATGAATCAATTATTTATTTTAAAGAATATAAGCCAAAAGGTATGGTTAACTAGGGTGTTTTTCCTTGGAATTATTTTGTCATCGTGGTTTCCTGTTGTGAAATACGACATCTGTTCTTATTTGTCTATTAGCAACCCTACATTGGTTGCAATTTTGATTCTTAATCAGACACATGCTCTAGTCTTGGCCAGATGGGAACTGGGTCTGTTTTATTGAAAGAAATGTTGGAATCTGTAGTTGTAAGCTATCATTTATAAAGGTTACAGTTAGGAATATTATGTTGATCTGGATTTGAATATCCAGTGCCTGTCATAGTTATACACACTGTTATAGAGAATGGGTGATATCTAAAACATTGATTCATATTCTGTATCTCTATTTCACTTTGTACTTGTTTTTCCTCTATGTCCGTGGTGTGATAAAAATATCCGCTATCGATTAACCGGTATCAGTAAGGATTTCTGGATAGATAAGGCACCATCCTACCTATATCCATCATTTCAGCTATCTATCATTGTATTCCACATCTGTTGCATGTTTCTTCTTCTTGTTCTGGCAATCCTCACCTCACCGTACTGAGGACATTTGAGAGGCATCTTTCTCATTGTCAATCATGCTATCCAACATGTTTGTAGACTCACCCGAGAAAGTTTCTTGTATTAGTGTAAAGCTGCTTTCTTCTTCTTCTGCTCCTGCTGCTACTTCTACTACTACGACTACCACTACTACTACTACATGTTTACAACACTAAATGGTGAATAATGCATGAATATATCAATCCATCCTGATGCTGTGTTTCGGGAGCACAAAACCCCCCCCAGCTTCTTTGAATAGAGAAATCGCAGAGCGAGGCGCTATTCATAGTGAAATATATTTTTACATCGCTGAATGCCCCTGTCAGCATGGGACGAGGTAAGAGCATCATGCCTTGCTCTGAGCGCCAGAAAACAAGTTGTTTCGGATTCCCCGTCTCTCTTCCACCCATCCGTTGAGAGCCTCGGAGAACGACTGAAACGAGGCAAGACAGCAGAAGCTGCCTGCCGGCCAGAGCCCGCCGCCGCGCCTCCTAATGCGTCGTGACAGACGCTGAGGAGTGCGAGCGGGAACGAGTGATTGAGATGATCTTCATCACGCTGGAAAAAGTTAAATGCTCCGTTAGGGGGGGGGTTGGAGGTCGTCCCGCTGAAAACCCCGCTCTCTGCCAGAACGCTTGTCTGGGGTCGCCCTCCACGTCTTCTACAGCGGGCTGAGTTCTAGTTCAGGAGTCAGGGTTTCTCTTCAGCTGTGTTCGGGGGCCCCGAGGCCCCTCCCGGTAGCTACTAAATCCTCCTCATCTTCATCTTCCACTTCTTGTTGTCGTTTTTCTTCTTTTTTTCTACACCACTAGCGATTGGAGGATAGCAGGAGGAAGTGGTCGTGGCCTTGCCAAATAGCTTCTTCTTCGCGTTGAGGGCCTTAATGTGCCTTGTCTCCTCTGCTCCCTCCTCCCTCCTCTCCTCTCCTCCTACCTCTTGTCTCCACTAAATAAAATAATGCTAATGCTAAGGTCAGCATGAGCAGAGTTTGGGAGGCCAAGTGTTGCCGAGGAGGCCTTTGTTTGATTTCCAGCTTTACTTATTCAA
The DNA here is from genome assembly GCF_949987615.1 of Pollachius pollachius. Classification (NCBI taxonomy): domain Eukaryota; kingdom Metazoa; phylum Chordata; class Actinopteri; order Gadiformes; family Gadidae; genus Pollachius; species Pollachius pollachius. The sequence goes on along the minus strand of NC_136934.1, from coordinate 10,573,370 downwards.
TATTTACTCTCCGAGACCTCTGCTATTCCATTCTTAGACGCCCCCCCCTTTATTGACCAGAAAAAAACACACCGATTGCAAGCGGGCCTAATGTAGTCCTGGTGAAATTCAACATCCCATCTCTGTGAATGTTCAATCAGAACTCTCTCTCTCCATCTCTTTCTCTCACTTCTCCTGTTTCTCTTGCACTTTCTCCATCTTTCTCTCTCTCTTCCGCACTCCAGCACTCTCTCCGTCTCCTTCCCTCTCTCTCACTCACTAACTTCTTGCTTTGTCTCTTCCTCTCTGCATCTCTTTAACCCTCCCCACCTCGCTACCTCTTTCCCTCACTCTCCTGCCTCTCTCTCTCTCTCTCTCTCTCTCTCTCTCTCTCTCGCTCTCTCTCTCTCTCTCTCTCTCTCTCTCTCTCTCTCCATTGTTTGCGGGTGCCACTCTACCGCTTGCTCTAACCTTGACTTCTGGCTGCTGGCTGTAATCAGGCAGAGCCATCGAGGACGGAGTCGGGGGTGAATTATTAATCAGCAGGGATGGTCCCCCCCCCCCCATACTCAGCTCTCCCATGGTGTGCATGGAAAGGGAGGAGGTGGAAGTGAAGATGGAATCAGGGGGGATGGTGGTGGGGGGCGGGCGGGGGTAGACTCCCGCCATACAGATGGTCTTAACGCACCTATCAAGGTGAGCAAGGATTAACACTCTGGGGCCACGCACGGAATTGTTAAGCAATGCTGGAATCGATAATCCCAACGCCGCGCGGCGCTCCGGTAGCGGACGAGAACCTCCCACTCACCTCGCCGGGGAGGGGGGGGATGGGTGGAGCTTGTTCATTAGCAGCAGCTTCACACTCACCAGGGACCTGCTCTGGCTTGATGAAGTTTAGTTCTCCACTAATGATAAACTTCTACATAACATACACACACATACACACAGGCGCGCACATGCACCCACAAAGGCACGTACACACACACACACACACACACACACACACACACACACACACACACACACACACACACACTGACACACACACAGAAACACACACATGCGCATAAAGTGCACACAAGGAACACAGATGCACAAGAATGCACGCACAAGCGGGCATGCACACCTGTACACACAAAAGCCTGTACAAAAACACGCACACACACACGCACACACACACACACACACACACACACACACACAAACCCCCCCCCCACACACACACACACACACACACAAAAAGCTTTCTAATACCTATCCCTCACTGACCTTACTTTACACCTTGCCCTGAGCCCACCATCACAATAAGTTGCATAATGTGCATGTGTGTAGGTTTTTGTTCACCCCGCGAACACTGAGAAGCGAGCCTTTAGTTTTTTTCGCGTAAGCGCTTTGTTACCGTATGAATTATAGACGCTAGCGTTAGCAGGTAGCAGCCAGACCCTGAACCAACGCTCCCCATACCCCAAGGGGTCATCCGTTCCTCAGCACCCCAACACACACCTTACCCTCCACCATCCCTCCCCCTCCCCACCCCTTTCACAGGAGACCCACCGGGGACCGCACCAGGACTTTGATCTTCACACAACTCTTTAAATCTCAGAGGAAACACTTTTTATGATTTTCCCCGAGACCCCCTCCAGAGACAGAGGGGGGGGTAGGGGACGAGTCATGTGTGTAAGTGAAGCGAGAACCCGGGAGCCCACCGCAGGGTCCCCTGGGTGCTGCTCGCTGCTCTTCCTCTCGTCCTGGAGCTCCAAGAGAACAGAACCGAGAACCAGTGGGGGGTGCGGGCGGGGGGGTTACACCTGATGGGAGACGCGGTTGTATGTTGCTGCTGTCGTTGTGTTTGAGCGGAGGGCTGGCCCCCTGCAGAGACGATGGAAGCCCGTTAGAAGACGTGGCTGTGCTGGTAATGCTGCTCCGGTGGTGGGCTGTGATGGAGAACAGTTGTGTATGGTGTAATGGTTACATTTAGGGTCCCGTTGTAAATCTGGAATTGAGTGTCCAGCGCATTTGCAGTCGCTGACGTCCCCGCACGGGACTGGGTTCAACCCGGACCTACCATGACCAGGCTATCAGTGATTAAGATTTACTACTGTTATTAACTTTTAGCAGACACTGACAGTGGATTCAGATACGTAGCATACGCTTCATGCTATCTTTAGTGCTAGTGATGACCCCAACGTGATATGGATATGGTTTTTGTAAGTGGCTTTTCTGGTCATATTAAGCCATTTTGGATAAAGGACTCTTCTAAAAATCTCTAGTGCTTATTGGCCACCCTACCCTACATTACTGTGCTTGAACAAATTGCAATTATAGTCATTTATTTACAGGTGTTCATTTCTTAAGGTTCAGCAAACAAAAAGAGCAAATATTTATATCATCTAAACTCTTCATATCTCTTCCATGTCACAGCTTAGAGTCGTTAGTCGGCAATCTATCGCCTTCTTTATTTAATGTGGAAGATTAACCATTTTTCTTCCCAATCATAATGAATAACTGCTGGAGTAGAGTCTATTAAACAGTTTTCTGGCATTCATTACTTATCTTACCTTCAGATGGAGTTGTCAAACTGACTTGATTAATTAATAATTGTCTGGCTTATAATCTGTTGGCAGACACATTCATTTATTCTAATTACTATAATTACTTATCAGACGCTTTCATTCAAGGCAAATTACAGAGTAGGCTGTCAAAAAAAGCAGCAACAGACCAAAATTGGAGTGTCTGCACAATGCCTGGTACCTGGTCTGAGGGTGACCAGTTTGTTCCAGATTCCTACAGATTTAGATATGGCAATTAAAAAGAAAAGGCTACATGCTCATTAGTCAATGCTAATTTAACAACTTTATTAGTCCACAATTAAAAAACAATAAGAACAACAAGCTGTAGCCAACATAATAGATTGCCTGTATAGTTTGATCTCAAAGATGACATTACAGCCTCAAAAGTTCCCAATGTATTTATTGTGTTGTTAAAGTGTATTGTGTGTTATTAAGATACAGACCTCCCAGGTATCAAAGCAATTAGCTGTCTTGTCTGCGATGCTACGTACTTTCCCAATAAAATACCATAGCAAGTGATGGTTGATTGGCAAGTTTCACAAATCAGAGGTTCAAGAGGACAGTTTACGATTATATAGTATAGTCTGCTACTGCTGTTTCAAAGGTGATGGCCTGAATATTAAATAATAATGAATTAATGATGTGCTTTCCAAGTAGTATGTAGTCTGATAACAATGTGATATCTGTTAATCTACCTAATTATAATATACCTAATTTCCAGTTATTCACAGAGATGTGTATTTGTGTGTGTGCTGGCGCTCATGCGCGTCAGTCTGTTTTTATAAATGCGTCTCTGGTTATGAGTATGTGTGTGAGTGCATATTTGTGTGTGTGTGTGTGATGATGAGTGTGTATGTGTGGGTGGTCATGGAGGAAGTGTGTGTGTGTGTGTGTGTGTGTGTACGTGCCTGTATGTGTATGTGTGGTGGGTGGGTGGGGGGGGTTATTGAGAGTCTCGGCGGTTTTGTGCGCAGGGTTTGAGGACCAAGCTTTTCTTTATGAGAGTAATTCATCACATTTATAAACGCACTCTTCCCTCGGAGGCGCGCCAGCTTCTGAGGAGAATTATGCCTCCCAAATTAAGAGTGTGAGTCGGGTCCGCGGGGAGCGCTCCCCGGGTCCGCTCTGTGCCGTTCCGCAGGCCGGCACCGCCTAATAAAACACTGCTTCTTTTAAGGGCTTCAGAGTGGCTCTCCCGCTCGCTGTCCTGTCAGCCAGAAAGTGAGAGTAAACACAGAAATATATAAATATATATATATATTGCTGCTGTAAATGGCTTCATAATTCATCTCTTGAGAGGACGAGGAAGAGGAGGGGGGGGTGGTGGTGGTAGGGGTAAGGGGGTTGTTCAGGTAGATTAAGGTGCTCCTATGTGACAGTGTTTTCATGAGAATTACTACCCTACCTCTCCCCCCCATCCCCCCATCCTCCCATCCCCCCTACCATGGCTGCCCCCCATGCAGCCACCCACCCACCCACCCACCCACCCCACCACCCCCGAACCCTCCCCCCACAGCCCTCCACCTCCACCGTCTAACTCCTTCCTCTCTTCCCGGATCCGCTCGGTGAGTTAATGGCGTGATGTCGACGTTATTGCTCAATAAAGGGAACGGTAACGGATGGCAGATGATCATGAACCCGGGGATTTCTATAAAGTCCACGCTCGCCTCAAAAATGCAGCATATCTTTCTCAGAGCGCGTGCGTGTGCGTGTGTGTGCGTGTGTGTGTGTGTGTGTGTGTGTGTTTCTGTGTTTGCATGTGTGTTCTTTCTTTATTATGTTTAGCCATTAGCTTAATCATTTCCGACATTCAATCAATCCATCGCACTTTATTCAAATCACACCTTACGGTCTAAACAGTAATATAAAGTGCTACACTTTACAACACAAAAACACACATCAAAGTTCAACACAAGAGCCTGAAATTAAATTAGATGAACATAAAAACATCAGGAAGATTCACACGCTGAGTTTTAAAGAAGAAAGTGTATGAGGAGAGCATGTAGTGTATCGTTCTGTAGCTGATGTCTTGGGTTCTCCAGCCTTCAGACGGAGCGATAGTGAGCAGCGGGGGAACCATGGTGCCCACTTCTCACGTGCACGCCCATCGTGCACGTCACCAGGGAGCAGAGCTGTGGTAAGAGACGTAACACTGGGGAGCGAGACCCCTGGGAGCCAGCTCTGATCAAAGAAGTGTTTGAAGTTTGAACAGGAGGTTTGCTGTGTGTATGTGTGTGTGTATGTGTGTATGTGTCCGTGGCTGTGTGCATGTGAGTATATATTTCTGTGGTTGTATGTGACGGTATGTTTGCGTGTCTTTCTTTTTGTGTGTGTGTGTGTGTGTGTGTGTGTGTGTGTGTGTGTGTGTGTGTGTGTGTGTGTGTCGGGCGGTACGTGCGGTTTGTTGTGTTTGTGTTTGGTCACAGCAGCTTGACTGAGTGATTTAATTATTTTTTGTCTGTCAACCGTTTTGGTTTCGGTGTCGACGCTTGTTCAACTAAATGAACCACGACAGTCAATCACACAGGGCAACAAAACACAGTAAAATAGTATTAAACAATATGACAGCAATCACAAAATAACCCCAGATGTTATGACGCTCTGCTCTTTAATATGAACCAAGCTGAGGGAGCATCATGATTGAGTTATCGTGGTCTACCACGACGCAATGTCCAGCCTTTAACTTCCCACGAGTGTGTGTACACCAGTCAACAGTCCATGGAGGGAAAAAAAACAGCTACATGACAAGAAGAACCACAACGACGAGGCGAATAAGTTCAAGAATTTGACAAAGCAAAATCTGAAATATCCCACGGAAACGTGTATATCCCTCTCTAGGAAGTCCCTCCCTCTCGCTCGCCACTGACCACTTAACCCGTGGCACTGAAAGTCCCGCTCTCTCTCGCTCCCTGGGGAGATGAGAACTCCTGGGAACGAGGTTAATATGAACCCAGCGCTTCAAGAGGCGGGGAGGTGAAGTGGGACACGGTTTAAAGTGCGTCCCTAACTCGGCAGTATTTAACCCGCTCAGGCCCGCCGCACAATGGGAAGTGGAGAGGGCCAGGCCCCCGTTCGGCTGCTGCGGTTTAATAGGCCCAAAGAGCATATTGCTTGACCCCCCACCCATCTCCTCCCCCCCCCAATCGCCCTCGATCACCACCAGCAGCACCACCCACCAGCCCGGTTGAAGAGCGCTCTCAGGACTCAAGTGATTGGTGCCCCCTCTTACTCTCCATCACCTCCACCTCGGCCAACTCAACTACCACCATCCGTTCCACCACCACCACCACCAGCCTCAAACCACCGCTTCTCCAATCCTTCCACCTATCCCAGCACCTCCACCTCCTCCAATACCACTAGCATCCCTCCAACCGCCCCCATAATCCATCACCAACCTCCAACCAGCGCTTCAACGATCCGTCACCCATTCCCACCACCTCTGCCGCTGAAAATACCACTACCACTCCTCCAACCTCCACATCCTCCACCACCAACCACTGCATCACCAATCCCTCCTCTACTCCCACCACCTCCAAAGCATCCACCCACCCGCACCACCATGTCCAACATGTCCGCCACTGCCTCCCCCTACCCTTAAACCCCCTCTTCAAAAAACCCTCCCCCACCCTCTACCTTTCCAGCATCACTACCACCTCCAACTCCCTCCCCACCCTAAACACCACATCCCCCACCACCACCACCACCACCAACACCGCCATCGCTCAGTTCCCGCTCAAGGGAATGCAGGATTGTGCAGTCCTTGTGAGTTGAGATAAAAAAAATAAAGGAGCCGGTATTGTACCCGGGCTGTCTACCGGTGAGCAAAGAGCTCTGAGGCTGGGTCGCGTCTGGCCGACAACACAAAGCAGGTCTCCCCCTCCGCCACCATTCCCCCAACCGTCACTCTGATGCCACAAAAGAGATGTTGGGGCGTTCAAGCATGTGGTCTGTGTAATGGTTTAATCCCCTGACGTACGCCCTGAATCTTCACCACCACATAGACTTAATCGACCACACTAATGTAGACCACCTCACAGATCTAGACCTCAACATAGATACCGGTATAGTCTACCACACTGACATACACTATCACACTGAGCCATACAGACAACCAGAGCAAGTATAATACATTTTACTATCTTGAATAGCATGATTTATTATCTTTGTAAACATTGTATTTTCCTTTACCGCACCAACCTATGGTCCGACGAACACCGTTGTATGTGAAAACTTAAGTGGCAAAAAAACAACAACTTTACTTTTACCCTGACCGCTTCATTCGTTATCGAATTGATTTTATTCGGCCCGTTTTTTGGCCAAGCTTTGCTGCATTTTAGCGTCTTTGAAGGTTAACTGAAAGGACAGACCCAAAAACAGACAAAATGTTGCTTTTGTACTCGTCTTTCTTCTCAAAATGAAAGCTCTCGTGCGGAATGTGAAATGGCCTTTCTGATGCATGTGAATGTGAGACCTCTCTCCGTAAACACGTGCATCATTATCTATTCATGGGGACGCTTTGTTTATTTACTGTGGCCCCGATTCCACAGAGGGAGAGAGGGTGAGATGGGGAGAGAGAGAGAGAGAGAAACCTGGAGCGAGAGAGCAACCAGAGAGAGAGCAAGGCCAGAAAGACCAGGGAAATCGAGAGGAACATAGAGAGGGGGAGATAGAGAGAGGGATATCGAGAGAGAGAGAGAGAGAGAGAGAGAGAGAGAGAGAGAGAGAGAGAGAGAAAGGGAGATTGAGAGAGTGAGAGAGTACAAGCTGCTGGAGGAGGGAACTCTTCGGAAACAATGGGCGACCGGCTCGGGCCCCAGGAACACTCCCAAGGCCCTCAGCTGGCCCCTGAGTGACAGTTCAATCGCCCAGGACGGTCTCCAAGTACAGGAGACCAGGCTGGGAGAAGGGTCTGGGGGTCGGTGCTGGTGGGGGTGAGGGGGGGGGGGGGGGTGTTGGATGTGGGACCGGTGTTGTGTTGGAGAGCCCAGCTGCACTGCTGGGAGGTCCTACCATTGTCTGGCCCACATAAAAGATCTCGCTGGTACTAGCTACTGTGCGTGTGTGTGTGTGTGTGTGTGTGTGTGTGTGCGCGAACGTTGCGTGCCTTACCCGGGGAGGATGTCATTGATGCATAGAGATGGAGAAAAACTGGAGGGGATGCTCTTTGGAAAAAGCAGACAAAAACCAGTGCACACACACACACTTACACACACAAACCTTGGATCACACACACACCTTTCACTTGATCCATGCTTTTCTTTGTCAAAAATGTACACACACACACACAGACACATAGACACACACACGCACAGACACGATCTCTCACACGCACACATACGCACACACACACACACACACACACACACACACACACACACACTTGCACACATACTCTATTCTCTCCATCCCAGCTTCCTCTCTGAGACACACACCTCATAAACACACACCTAATGATGCAGAAAGCCACACACACGTACACACAGTCACACACACAACCAACACACTTACAATCACACTTACCCACACAAATAGGCACACACACACAGAAACACAGACCAAGATGTCACACATAACACCCTTCAAAGGCCATACACTTCTGTTCCGCTCTTTTATGCAACATTGTTCCTACATAGTAAACTCCACCCAGAAGGGGACGATCTAATTTAATCTTTGCATGGAATCCGCTCCCTGCAGCTGTTGGGGTGATGCATGCGGCATGCGTCGCTGCGCCCTGCTTTCTGACCTGGATGCGCGTGCAATGGATCAGCCCGTGTTAATGGTACGACCCAGCGCCTGTGGCCTTTACAGCGCGCCGCCACGGAAAGTTCAGGTGTCACCGGTTCAACTGATTTATAATAGCGAGCGGGCCGTGATGAATCCTCACCACTCATTTGGGGAATCAAGCGGTTTGCATCCAACAAGACGAATGGCCGTGCGACCGCAGCTAACCTTTCTCATGTGCAACTTCCCGCAATCACACGCCAGCGCGCCGCTTTATTTATAGACCTGCTCTGCCTACGATGCGTCCGTCTGTGTGTCCATGCCTGCTTGAGTTGAACAAAAGTGTGTGTGTTTGTGTGTGTGTTTGTAAGCACAAAGTGTGTGTTTCTGTGTGTGTGTGTGTGTGTGTGTGTGTGTGATCACATGTGAGTGTGTATCAATGTTGTAAGTGTGTGTGTTTGTGTGTGTGTGTGTTGTGTGTATGTGTGTGTGTGTGTGTGTCTGTGTGTGTGTCTGTGTGTGTGTGTGCGTGTGCATGCGCGCACGTGTATACTTGTGTTCCTGCACGAAATGTATTTTACACTCTCTGATCTCTTTTGTACACATGTACACATTTTCACTTTTTAATAAGAGATCCAAGAGCTATTGTTCTGCAGGATGCAGGCCCATTTGCAGTCTCCAATAAAAACTTTTCTCCACATAATTCTAACGTAATAGCTCCTGGTGGCGACCCGCAGAGATGGTTCTCGTAGTGGGAAGCGGCGGGCTCGCTTGAATGTTCAGAACGGCCGCTTCAATCTTGGCACACTTGGTAAACAACTGTGTGTGTGATAGGCCTTAAGTGTCGGCTATAAAATGTGAGTGTGCAGAAGAGTTTAGATTGTATTTATTTACCGCAAGGAGAGATCGCAGGAGATAACCGTTACGGCGGTATGGGCTGTAACAGTGTTTTACCGTGGCGCTCAACACACCGGCAGCCTCGTGTTTTTCAAGCGTTTGACACCAATTATAGACATTTAGCGCGGCACATCAGCCCATCCCCATGTCTGCTTTTTCCCAAACCACCGTAGGACACTGAAGTACACAAACAGAAGGACGACGGCCTCTTTTCATATTGAACTTGTTAACACAGTTGTTGTTTCAATTTAATTAATGTGTGTGTTATTCATTCATAAATGCATTATGAGGCCTGAATTAAGGGCTGGAATTATGGTTGAGATAAATGACGTTCACAGTGTTCATTCAAGTTTTTTTTCAAGAGAAGGTGATTTAGAATAACAGAGTATAAAGTTTGTATAATAAACAGAGTATAATTGCTGATCTGAGTGAAATATTCGGCTGTAATTTTGACTATGTTGCTTTTTAAGGTTCACAATTTCAGCTGAAACAACAACTATCTGTCATCGTTGTTTTTATAGCTACAGAAATAACCTTATTTAATGATTGCTTTTTTTCCTAATTTTTTCCAAGCCTATTTCAAGCCATACCATTGAATTATATCTGTCGTAAGCATCTCCAAAATTAATTCTACAGAAACACCACTCACCTGGAAATATTTCTGTGCTAAGACTATGTGGTTTAAATGGGTCTACAATTACACTGTTAATCAGAACATCAATACTATCAAAATACATACGCCCACTACTCCCTTGTTGAGCTGACACTGACAGTCTGGCCTGATTTGGTGCCAGCAAACATCCCAAGCCTGTAGTTACCAGACGTTATTCAGCGTGTGAATCCTTATGCCTGTTATTTCAGAGCGGTGGTAATGTGGCTCTTCATTATGTCTCAAGATCCATCTTGTGCATCCGTTTCTTTCTTCATCATCGTTAGGTTTGGCTGGAGCAATCAATCAAATTGATTGATCAGAATGAGTTGAAAGAAATCATTATCCCATCGCAGGGATCGGTCCACAGGAACCAGGAATTGATTCTAAAACAAACAGCAGCTCCAGCAGCAAGTCCACCGAATCTCTGAGGTAAAGACTTGTAGCTCAGGAAATGCAGCGGCATAAAGTCCCAAACTGTCCTGAGTTCCGAAGCACAACTCATGTCCAGTCAGTAGTGTCGGTGTTACTGATCAGATGGATGGAGCTAAAAACAAGGGTCTGGGCAGGATACTCTCATGGCTATTGGGCTGGACTCCCAGACAAAAGGTTCTTGGCTTGGTCCCCCAATGTTTGCAGTCTTACAATGTAAGACAATAAATAACTGAATGTCATCCAAATGACCGCCATCATTGAACACACATTTACCAGGAGTGTTTACAAGAGTCTGGTGAACCATGGGGTGTAGGTAAATTGTTGTAGGGAGGGCAAAGGGTTTGATATTGTACTTGTAATAACCTTTGTTACAGCGATGCATTCATATAATAGTGTAATCCTCCTCTTCTTTTTTTTCCTTGTCTCGGGCATAAATAATATCATATCAATAAATAATATAATAAATGAATAAATAACCTCATAGTGAGCGAGGCATTGTGATTAGTAGAGGCTAAGGAAGGATTTTCTGGGATTTAAACACACACGCATTCACGCCATACACACACACACACACACACACACATTAACATCTTCTTTTGTCACTAGTTTGTATGTGTGAATCTCACTTGTGTGTTTGGTTAGGATAACCTGTACTTCATTAATCTGAGACTGGGGACTAGGGTTTATGAGGCTTTCTTTCAGTGTGTTTATTTTGTTGATATAACACCTAGGTGTTTTGATACCCTGGAGTTAGGGTTTTTTGATTTCACAGAAGTACTTTGTCCTTAGCTGCAATAAGAAGCTTAACTTTAAAACCTTAACCTCAACCTGACACGGTATCGCTGATAATGATGTGAGTACACGATACCTGAAGAAATACTCAGATGTTTTGCAGCATTAGTAAATGTGGGTCTTTCTGTTTAGAACTGTGTTGATACCCTCTGCTTCTTGTGTGTGTGTGTGTGTGGGGGGGGGGGGGGTGTGTGTGTGTGTGTGTGTGTGTGTGTGTGTGTGTGCGTGTGTGCGTGTGTGTGTGTGTGTGTGTGAGGCGATGGGGGTCTGGGAGACAACATGCAGGAAGCCCCTCAATTATCCCTGTTCTTCGTTCTCTAGTACAAAGACTTTTTCATGCCGCGTTTTCCCGGCACAAGTTTCTCCTCCACACGTCTTGTGGGTGAATCAAACCTACGGTGACACCCATCTCCCGGCCTCCTGGGTGTCAGCGGAGAACAAGCAGCGTGTCAGCCTGGCCCTGGCTGCCGTTTCCTGCTGACAGCACTGTCACGTCCCAGCGCTGAGATGTCACTTCCTGCCTGACAGCTGCCTGGGCGCCGCACTCACACCTGCACCCGCCAGAGGAGACGAGCAGCCCAGCGACGGCTCCTAGCGACGGCTCCTAGCGACGGCTCCTAGCTAGCGACGGCTCCTGGTGACGTCTCCTAGCGGCAACTCCTAAGGATGGCTCTTAGCTAGCGAAGTCTCCCAGCACTTCATGCTGCCGATGGCCACTAGCGATGTTTTCTTCCTCGCCCACATCTCCTTCACCTACCCTCTCTCCTCCTTCCTCCTCCTCCTCCTCTTCTTTCTCTTCTCTCCTCATTCATCCTACCTCCTCTCTCCTCTCCCCTCCTTTTCCTCCACTCCCTCCTCCTCCTCTTCTCTCCTCTCCCTCCTCCCCTCTCGCTCCTCCCCTCTCTCTCCTCCTCCTCCCACCTCTCTCCTCTCCTCTCCCTCCTCCTCCTGTCTCCTCTCCTCTCCCTTCTCCTCTTCTCTCCTCTCTCCTCCCCTCTCTCTCCTCCTCCTCCCGCCTTTCCTCCCCTCCCTCCTCCTCCTCCTCCTCCTCCTCGCTCTCTCTAATCCTCCTCTCTCCTCTCTCATCTCCCTCCTCCTCTGTCCTCTACTGGCAGGGTGTATGTGTCTAAATAGTGCAGGATCTCCGTGTACACCAAGAATCGGCTCCACTCTGCCCCGCTCAGAGAAGATTTGTCACCTGGGGAACAGATAATGAAGCCCTGGGTGTTTTACCTCCCAGACATGGGAAGATTTAGATTGGTATAAATTATGCCAAAGTCCTCTTTCCCACACACACACACACACACACACACACATAAGCACCCACACACACATTGCATACTCACTCACACACACACGCACACATGCACACTCACACTTAAACACACACACACACACACGCGCGCACACTCACACTTAAACACACACGCACACACACACAGACACGTCACACACACATGTCATGGTGAAGACATGTCAAGATCTGCAGAACAGTTTTCTGGTTTTGATTTCAGATTCCCGGGCCGTTTATTTGGATCATAAAAGAGAAAGTGGGAGAAGACAAAGAGAAAACTCTTAAGGATTTGTTCTGTTTCAAACCAGAATCCCAACAATGGTGCATAGCTGTGGGGTCGTGCTGACGTCCTAACCTATCCTAGGACCCTGTTCTGGCCACGAGGGGAGGGGACAGGGGGGGCGTGGCCGACCCAGGCGTTGATGACCTCATCGCCGCGGAGTTCCTTCCCCCTAATTGCTCTTAATTGTTGCTAATACCCCCACGTCCTCTTCCTCCAGCCGTGGAGAAAGACGTCTTTTTATCGATGTGACGGCGCTAAATTGAGAAGCTTTGGCGGAGTGTCAAGGGCTAATGAATGACTCTAATTTCATCTCGCCGCGCGGCGGCGGCGGCCCGCAAGGCTACACGATCAGAGAGAGGGGCTCGTGCTAATTAGTGGTTAGCCTGGAGAAGGGGGAGGCCCTCGGGGGAGAGAGAGAGAGGGAGAGAGACAGCATTGGGGCTGGGGAACGGGGGGGGGGGGGGGGGGGGGGGGGGGGGGGAGGGATGCGGTCTAAATGGTCACATAATGACCAGGGCAACTTGGTCTTAAGGCAGCTCATAATCATGACGTATTACACTCAATTTACTGACCCTCAGTCAGATCTGGAGGGACGTGTTGTAAGACTAGACCCAATCAGAGACCAGAGTGTAGAGTAGAGCAGACCAACAGACCACGGGAGAACAGAGACTAGAGACCAGAGACCAGCCCAGTAGAGGCCAGAGACTAACTATTGGAAACTAGGAACACTATATCACAAGAGCTGGAGACCAGTAGACATTTTTATAATTATTATATAATAATAATTTTATACAGTATATTGTCTGTGATGCAGAGGCTTTTCATTGTCAATTTAATTTGCAATTAGTATTATTATTGGTCTGCGTAGTGATCCTGTTGTTGACATGATATAGGGCTGGGTGGCGTTCTGGAGGTTTACTTGGAAGTGATCTGGATCGATCTGGATCCTAACGGTTCTAACTGGATTGGAATGTTCTTTCAGGGGATGCCAGGAATCTCTTAAGAGTGACAAGCCTTCGGTTGTTGTGACTAGTTCTGAGGTATATAGATACATGTTTTACAGTAATATGTTTTATAACACAATATCAACAACTGTCTGTTCTCCAAAACATGGTAGTGGACAATGTTCTTTGTAAACTAAGGTGGGGTGCGGTGTGTTGTGGTGTTTAAGAATCTTATTTGTGATAACATCAGTATTTTGGTGGACGTTCAAACTGAATGAACTGAATGAATGTTATTCCTGGTCAGAATATAATGCAAGACTGTAACGTGTCTTCTAAAGTTTCTGAAACTCTAAGTTGTGAGGGAAGTGAGAGTGTAGGTGTGTACATGTACATTAAGGTTATCATGTTCGTGACCAGAGAGTTGACTGTGTTCCAGAGAAAGACTGTATGGATCTGCAGCACGCTTCAACCTATCAATACGCTTCCCTATATGGATGGATGTGTGTGTGTGTGTGTGTGTGTGTGTGTGGGTCTGTGTGTGTGTGTGTGCGTGTGTGTGTTTGTGTGTCTGTGTGTGTGTGTGTGTGTGAGTGTGTGTGTGTGTGTGTGTGTGTGTGTGTGTGTGTGTGTGTGTGTGTGGGTGGGAGAAAGAGCAGAGTTAAACGACTGTACTTTATATTAAGAAGAGGTATCTGAGAAGATGTAGTGGTGGGGTTTTCTAACCATCTCCTGACTTCCTGAGAGTATGCAGGACCTTGGCATCGTCCTGGTGTAGTGCAGACTTAACAGGCTCCTGTGCTTCTCCGTTACCTCGTCAAGAGCCGTCTGGTTTCAACAAAATGGCCTCCCTCTTTAAGCCTTCATCGCACGGCTTTATGGGACTGTGTGGGTACATCTGGGCAACACATTGGCCAACCTCACCCAGACCCAGGCGCAGACAGTCACAACGGTTACCAGAAGCCTCGACCAAGCTCCCCTCCCCTTGGCAACCCTCTCCCGGGGCAGCATGGCTGTGACCAGCGGAAAATAAATCATTGAAAACATTCTGGTATTTTTACTGCGTTGTGGTGACTGGTTTTTGTAACAGAAGTGTTCAGTGTTGTTGTTGTTGAAAGTACTATTTACTGGTAGTAATTGTTTAGCAGACTCTTTTATCCAAAGAAATGTACAGTCAATTCAGATACAATACATAACTTACATGAGTATGTAAATAGTACAAAGAAAAGTAAGTAATTAAGTGTGTGTGCGTGTGTCTGTGTGTGTGTGTGTGTGTGTGTTTATGTGGTAACAAATATCTAAATTAACAAAGAAAGAATGGTATAACTGTACCAGTATATTCAACTATTACAGTTAACTGTTGTATTTAGATGCAATGTTAAGCCTAAAATTATTGTGCGTTTGGAAAGTTGCGAGGTGAAAGGTTACGGTTCCCCTGAAGAAATCCTTCCCACGCATTTTATTATTCCTTAAAAAGTAATTCCTCGGAGCGAGTCGAGCATATGCAGCTATTAACACACAATAAACGTCCGCTTAGACGGCTGTTGTGTTATTTCAACAGGACGCATGCCAAGTGGACATATTCCTTGTAATTATTGGATCACATTCACGTCACATATTAACATAAAACCCGGGGCAGCCCAAAATATATTTACTTCCACCCTTGAAACTTTATAGTATGCACTGTTTTCTGTCATGAGATCAAGCTGAGGCAGTGATTGAGTTGTTGCACTCAACCACGATGGCTCCATGTTTGAGTAACTAGCACACGCACAAGAAACACACACACCCAAACCCACACAAAAAGTTAGTGTCCGATTTTGTCCATGCTCTTACTTGTTTAGTAGACGTGTCGCCCGGTTCTCTCGTTAAAAGTGGTGCAGTTAACTTTGCTACACGAAATCCGCGCACACATGGGGAAAGGGGTGCACGAGGAAAGCTGCTCTGTCTCTCAAACACACAAAAACATAGACACACACACACACACACACACACACACACACACACACACACGCGCGCGCGCACACACACACACTCACACACATACACACACACACACACACACACACACACACACACACACACACACACACATACATACATACATACACACACACACATACACACACACATACACACACACACACACATACATACATACATATAAACACACACACACACACATACATACACACATACACACACACACACACACACACATACACACACAAACACACATACACACACACACACACACACACACATACACAAACACACATACACACACACACACACACACTCACATACACAATTTTTTCAGGGTAACAGTTCCAGGGAAGCCTGCCAACCACCACCACAGCTCTCTGCTTTTGGCATAAGCACACCTTTAAAGTGATCAGTTCGTGTAAAGCCACACTTTCTTCACTCCACTCAGAGCAGCAGACTAGAACCAGCGGCAGCTAGGAGCAGTGTAATCGCACATCGCCGGATCATGTCATAACTTTCCAAACCAGCGGTAGGCCTGTGTCGGGCACAAGGAGTCACTCTGTACACGTTAAGTAGCCCTGCACTTCAGGAGGTTAGGTCATTGCAAAGATGATTAACATCTACACAGGAAACACACACAGCTTTCAATTGTGCGTGTGTGCAAACCCTGCTTCATATGAAGCTCTGCAGGATGCAAACAAAGCCTTGGCCATGAGGTCACTGTGAGTCAAGACCACAGCCTGACAGCAATTTTATACCCACAGACAAAACCCTTCCTCTACTTTTTAAAACCTTCCCAAGTGTGTTCTCCGGTCCTACAAAAATGCTTAATAACACCCTTGAGAGAGAAGACTGGGAGAGAACACTGGGTTTGAGGGAAACCGATATCATTCACTGTGTTTTGCTATATCTCTCTCGTACAGAACTATGAAGACAGGAGGGGTGTGTACCAGGGTGAGACGGGGAAAACAATGGAAAAAAAAGGGTCTCACCGGGACCGACACCAGGGAAACACTCAGATCCCGGGACGGTAAACCAGCAGGGGGTCCCGGGGGTGGTTTAAGGGGTTTCTCCTCAAACACACCACCTCCCACAATGTGCTCTATACTTTATGACCTTCCCGCCACCCACACAAACACACACACATTGATATTAAAGACGTAATGTTGTCTGTAATGAAGGGTTTGGTCTGAACTCAAATAGGAATCTTTCAACAAGCTGTGGTGTGATCCGTGTGCTTTTCATTTTTAGCTTCTATTGTCATTTTGCACTTATTGAAATAAAGGAAGATAATCAACATAATAAATAATAACGAAATAATAATTGATCAATACAAATTGCATCTGATATTTGTAGTCACTTTCTATACATGCAGGTTTTGAAATAGACATCGGTTTTCTGATATTATTATCTATGGTTTCCTGAAAATCGGGAAAAACATATGTACAGAAACATGACCTCACTGGGAAGTTAGCCAAAAACTCAACTGCAGTTGCAAACCATTTTGTCTGTGTTTAATAAAGAACTCTGACTCTGATTTAGCTTGATGGGTTATTATTTAGTTATTATTATGATTGAATGATTATAATATCATTCAATCTTGGATTCAGATTTCTATGGATTGAAAGATACGGTGAAATGTAAATGAATTATACTCTGTGCTAGGGCTGGGCGATATGGAAAAAATAATTTCTCATCATAGTTGGAATTGTACATGATATTAATAAATATCACAATATGCTTATGAATCCAAATTCCCAATAAAAAGTGTACAAGTTAACTGAACGTCATTATATTGAAACATATGGAAATTTAATAATCTGTTAAAAGAGAATGTGTAGTTTCCCAGTCTGTTGGAACAAGGATCAGCTGTTTTCAGCCTACCCCTGGTTATTCCTGCTGTAGCTCCAAACATGTTATTATAAAGTTGAAGTGAAGTGAGAACAGCAGTTTCTAGATGTCATGTTCATATTTGGCAGAAGAGGAACCAGAGCTGTTCTATGTTCTGACGGGATAATGAGTTCACCATCTCTTCATCTGACCACTAAACCTTGTCTTGTTCTTTACTGTAACACGCAGACATGTTTGATACTGTACACGCGATGCACAGACATGCACACTATCAACACACACACACACACACATTAATCTCATCCACGGCTACAAACATCTCTCTGAAGCATTTAGATTTCACGAGTGAAGAAGTACCATAAGGCATTGTCGTGTGATATTGTAACCTGTTTAATCTGAATTTCTGCACCTCCAGTTTACAATCCATCTAACAGTCACTCCTGTACAACATAAATACTGTTCTGAAAAAAAAAGAAAAACGAAGAGTTTTTCAAAATCAAGCAGTTTCTCCCCCCCCTCATGTCACTTTCTGTAAACAATGAAAAATGCAAATGCAAGTCTGTGCAGAAGACAACACGTCAAGAAAACAACAACCGTTCCATCGGTGAGGCTTGGCTGCCTCACGAATATCTCCCAAGGTCTCAGAGCAAATTCAGATCTGTGTTCTTGTCTTGTTCCACCCCCCCCCCCCCTCCCCTCCCCAAGTAGTAGGTTATGTTGTTTCAGAAGTCATCAGTCCTCTGCTCGTGACGTAGATACAGTTGTAGGGGGAAGACGGGGCCAGGGGGTGGGGGGGGTCTTAATGGAGAGGTTGATCTTCACCCCTCGCCAAAGAGGGACAGCAGCAGCAGCAGAGAGGAGGTTGGAGGAAGGCGGGGCGTGGGGGGGGGGGGGGGGGGGGGAGACCTCTATCAGAAGAGGCTGGTCAGGGTCGTCTGTGAGGGGCTACGGCACTCGTGCACGTCCATGGGCCCGCCGCCCAGCACGGAGGTGACGGTGGGCATGGTGGGGTTGGTGAGGTCGGTGAGTGTGGTGGGCGTGCTGGACGGGGGGCTCATGGAGCCGTTGGAGATGTCAGAGACGGGACCGGACGGGGTGCCCCCTGCCATCACCGAGCCGTCCGACGCCTTGTCCCCACTGCCGCTCTCCTGGCGCAGCAGGTTCCGCCGGAACTTGGCCCTGGCGTTCTGGAACCACACCTGGGCAGACCACAACGAGCGGTGGGTTAAACGCCAGCGCATCACAAGGCCTGTTCACTGGTTCACCTGTTCATCCACCCAGCGTAACTGTCTCTCCTGGCTGCACAATAAACATCCCTTACTATTATAATCCGTCAAAATAACTTTGTTGTGCTGATTCTGCCTAAGAACATTTTTTGCCCAAACACGTCTGCCACAAATTTAAAGAATAAAGAATAGCACTTTGGACATTTTTTTTCAAGTATGTCGAGTCGCTTTTATGTCGTCTACAAACTCTGTAGCCCACTGACACTTTGGTTCCAAAAGACGAAATAGCTATCTTGCCGTTGTTTCCGTTTGTGGCAGGCGCACTCATGCTAAATGTTGCCCCGCAGAATCTGAACAAGGAGGTAATTTTGACAAAGGATATTGGAAACAGATGTTTGATCATCCAGACTGGGATTGTCCTTGAAGGAAACGTGGGAAGAAATTCACTTCACTTATCACAGAAGGTAAATTAGGGATATTATTATGATATGACATATTATATTGTATTATATATTATGATATATATTATATTATAGAATGGATAGCACTATTCAAACACAAGGTCTGTCAGAGCGAAACATCTGTATTCCCTGTCAGGGAAATGTGAGACAAAGTGAGATACTATATTATACTCTTATGAGTACTATATCACTTTTAAATGACATTTACAGGCTAATCATTGCACTACAATAAAAAACTATAATTTGAAAATGGAAATATAAAAGTATGAGTATGCCAGCACAGACAAACATTTTATTATAAAGTGTTGTGAAAGAGCCACTGACCATCTTATCCAAAAACTCTGGTGTTTAATAGTTTGTTTTTTGATTTTCATAGTTAAAAAATAGAAGTCGTAGGCTCAATACTTTGAATAGTACTATTCTTAATTCAGAAGTAGTAATACTACCACAGTAAGTAGTAGTAATACGGTAGCAATAGTAATTTATGCAAAACATTTAATAGTTACTCTTTATATATTGAGGTATGTGGTCAGAAATTAGGATATATCTTTACTTTTTTCAATTTGTAATATACTTGTTTCAGTTTGTAAATATCGTCCATGAAAATATGGTGGGGCATCATAGGAAAACAAAATGGGAGTTAGTGGAGGGGATTAAGGAGGGGGAGATGGGGGGGGGGGGGGGGGGGGGGGGTATATAGCATGCTTCAACTACATAACAGGCAAGGAAGAATTAAAATGCATCAAAGCAAAATGAGTGCTTTGTTTTCCGAGCGTGTTAATGAAAGCAGCCGGTTTGTTTTCCCTCTCCTCCATAAAGCCTTTAGTCTCGTCTTGTCTCAGCTCCCCAGATGATTGGCTGTCGTCTTGACGGAAATCAAACACGCGCTCCTCTACGTGCACTGTAACGTACGCTTAAAGCTTTCTCATGAGCCATGTCAGCTGGAGCTATGAGAGTTTTGTTTCTCTTTAGTGTTACAGTGAGAATTCACAAGACATTTGGATTTGGATTTCAAAGAACAACAAGGTGGTCTGTAGTTCTCTCTGACTGATTAAAACATGTTTTTAACATAATAGCCTAGAATACGGCGTTTTATTTATCTTTTCTCTTATAATTTGTTTTGTTTTTAATGCATTCTATGCATCTGTACGAAATTCATTTCATGCATACCAATAAAAATAATAATATCTGTTTCAGAAAGAGCTATTAAACAACAGGCCTGCCTCTCTTCCTTCAATAACAACGTCTGGAATACCATTGTCCTCTGAAGTGTTTTTTTATTGTAAGAATTTTACAGGTTTAAAAAAAGATATATATAAACGCTTCGGTACGCAAAAAAATACAGAACGAAACCCTTGGACATTACACATTCAGTTTTTGTATTTTTTTTTGTAAATCGAAACAAATGTGTCCCGATTGGGCCAATTACCTGTAATACCCGCTTGGTGAGGCCCGTCTTCTGCGCGAGCTGCTTGAGGTCCTTGGCGTCAGGGTTGTGGTTGATGGCGAAGTACGACTTCATGGTCCGCAGCTGGTGGTGCTTGAACGACGTCCGCATGCGCTTGGTCTTCTGGCTCGAGCTGTACTGTGAGTCCCGGTCCATGGAGTCCCCGTCGTTCTCATTACAGCTGAGGGCTGCGGGGCAACACACACACACACACACACACACACACACACACACACACACACACACACACACACACACACACACACACACACGCACACACACACGCGCGCGCGCACGAATAAATACATAAATAAACGATGCTTTTGTGCAAAAGGTAACCACCGCACTGCAGGCTTAAAACAACAATTAAGACATGGGACTCGAACGTATATAAGGTTATTTTAGCATTCGATTTATTAAATACGAATTTATTTTCTCCCCTCAAAAAAACAAAATAAATATAATTACTAAAAATTAGACTATGTTTGAACGGTTTCGTCTATATGATCAGTCATTAAAATGTCATTCTGACCGATTTTAGTGTGTTTTTATTTACATACATAATGATGTTTGACCTTTTTGCCTTTATCTTGACATTTTATCTGACATATCGGAATTATCACTAAAAGAAAACCGATGTTTGTTTGCTATAGTTATAACGATATAAACGTTGAACGTAATTTTAACTTATATTGTTAAAAAATATAGAAAATGATTTTAGTGACTAAAATCATTAGACACTAGAATAAAATGGTCTCCCTTCACTCTGCATGTTTTTATTTTTTTATTCAGGCTAAACCCCCTCGTCTAGATGTGTGCGTAATAACGAGACATATTCCCGGATTGTATTTCCTTGGCACAGCTGAAGGTGTTGCTGAATGCATAACAGTTCCTCTTCAATATTAAACACAGCAAATATGAAGATTATTCAGCGGAAGCCGACAGAATAACACTTCACTTAATGAGCCTACAAACGCCAGACCGAACAAATGTCGCTTTTTGGCAAAACATATGGTCATCGTTTTAAAAATATTGTGTAGACGGATTATTTATTTATTTGTGTCTTATCCAACTAACCCTCTTTTTTTAAGAACATGACTGAGACTATAGGATTATGAAGTGGACCTGCATGTCGTGTGGGTTGAGTTTGACGAGTTAATCGCATTCTCTGGTTGGGTTGGGACAGGAGAGGGCAGTAGCTCCCCTGCCCCTCTAATCCACAACACTAAACTCTTCTGCTATCATTCAACAACAGCCTAGAACAAATACCCGCCTTCTTTCCATATTACCCGAACTAAGGGACAGACTCAAACTGCAAAAATAGTTATGTCTTCATTTGCTTCTCCCATGTGACTTTGTCTGTGTGATCCACTGGAAGCCATCCAAAAGTTTTTTTTATTATTCATTCTGAATTTCGATAAGACTTTTGAGTTTTCTTATGATTATTAAACATAGACCTGCTTTCCCATTTGGTTAAAAGCTGCTCATCACGTGTTATGCTGTTTGTTTGGGCTAGTATAAAGGCCTATTCTCGGTTTTTCCTCGACTGAGTAACTCGTCATCAAGTGACATCGGTTTCCCTTGTGCAGCCAGCACCCAGTTTAGCCCCAGCAGGCCCCTGAACGCACAAAGCGGGGCTGGGGGTGAGGGGTGTGGGGTGAGGGGGTGGGCCTCTAGACGGCTATGGGGGCTGACAGGTGGAAAAGAGCGAAAGCAAAAGCCGGAACATCAAAAACTTTTTTTCCTAAAGAGGCCACTGGAAGAAAAAAAAAAACGAGCCCAAGAACTCTTCATAGTTTTACAAAATAGAAGGACAAGAAAAGTAACCGAAAAAACGTACAAAAGCTTTAGTCTATCACAACGTTTGGGAACCGTGGAGAAAAACAAGACGAAACGAATAAAAGCAAACCACGTTTGTTTTTCTGCGTTTTTAGTCGGTTTGTAATATTTTTTAGATCCCCATGTTGTTAAGTTGCAATATTTATTAAAGCCTTAGCGTATCTTTTGCTTATCTTTTGCTTTTTAAAGAATTCCTGGTTCCCCTCTGGCCGTGACGTTTTTCGAAAATGGACATTGAGTTATTATGCAGACTACCAAGACTATTAATTAAACTATTTTAAAAACGACTGAATGAAAAGCCTACATTTTTAATATTATGTATTTTTTGAGCAAGCCTGCTTTGGCCTATGGGACGCCCATAGGCCAACAATACTACTGGATTAAGTCTGTGCATAACGTTGGCTATTTGATAAAAATATAGCATTGCTGGCGTTTATTGTTTTGGAAAATGAAGGAAGATTTTACATTTCCACCGCAGTACCCGATGTAAACATGACATGACTTGTTTAAAACTGAAACTGTTAGATTGTAGCCTAGTTTAAGAATAGACTCATAATTTGTGTGGTTGCAAAGCAACCCTCACGATTGTTATTGTGTTTGTGTTTTCGTTTTGGTGGTAGTATAAGCTTCAGCACATCAATATTTGTATTGTGTTTTTGTGTTTTTTATTTCCCAGCAATTGCCTACTTTCCATTGGTGTGTGCATGTGCGTGAGTGTGTCATTGCTTGTGGGTTCTACTAGTTTTGGAGAACGTGCTAACCTCCAGCTTGATTTCGTCCGGCATGAATTTGAACTTTATATGCTTCTTACCCGCATTATAGGCCGCTAGCTCGGCCCCTGGCCCCGGACTCTTCCTTTTCCTTGGCCGGCCCTTCTGCACGGTGCCCACGCCGTTGAAGTAGGATATTCCCAGCGTGTTGCCGGAGCCTAGGCCCTTATGCGAGACCACGTCCCCCGGGCTAAAGTGGCTCTGGTACTCCCCCTGAACTAGAGTCTCAAAGTGCAAGCGGCAGTACACCAGACTGTCCTTCATGCCGAAATGGTCTCCCGTGGTCAGCATCTTGTTGCACGTCGTGCACGTGAAACAGTTGAGGTGGTACACCAAGTCCCGAGCGCGCATGACCATCTCCGAGGCCGAGATGCCGAGGTGACACCTCGCGCACCTCTGGACGGAGAATCTTCTGCGGAGAAGACAGACGTCTTGTGAGAGTAGGCACGACATCACTTATATGACACACACTTATGAATTATTAAAAGTACTGAAGTATGCCCAAGACGGAATGTAAGACACACCATAAATTACAACGACCAAGCCTTTTCAAGACGAACATCTAATCTACGTAAAAAAGAGAACCAGCTTGTGAATTTGAAAAGTGTATAACTGTTCCTAGAATGTGCAACCTAATATGACAATACCAGGCTTCTGATTCTAGCTCAGATTTTTTCTTGCACATTTTCTCGCCTTGTTATTTTATGTGGTGGTTCTAGTTTTAGTATGAATGGGAGTTGGCTCTTTCCCCTCCCGTGTGGACCGGTGACACCCGAGTAGACCTACAGCAGGCGAGCCGTTACCTGTAGTAGTCCTCCTTGCAATAAATGCTGCCGTCCTTGCTGAAGCACGTGAGCTCGGACTCCAGGTGCAGTTTGCACTCGCAGCACTTGAGACAGCGCATGTGCCACTGCTTGTCCACCGCGAGCAGGTAGTAGCGGTCCGCGATCCTTCGGCCGCAGCCTGCACACAGGGCTACGCGATCGCTGTTCATGCACTGCAACGTCTGCAGATAACAAAGTTAGGAACGAAGTTGGGACAAGTTATTTCTCTATCGCAGTGTACAATGATTTGATATGGGCTACGGCCATGTGTTTAATGTTTGCTATGGTATGTTGTCTCCTTAATGCTATTTTGAAAAAAATAGTACAAAAATATCAGGCCTATCGTTAAGTAGGCTACTCAACTTGGTTTTTGAGTGCATGATGTTTATTATAGTGCATAATAATAAGAATGTGATTTTGGAATATAAAAATAAAGCACGCACGCTCACATGCACTAACTGTAATCACACACACACACACACGCACAAACACACACACGCACGCACGCACGCACACACACACTCACGCACACACACACGCGCGCGCACGATTACGTGCGAAAGCCTTTGTTTAAATTGTTCAATAATTGAGTTGGCTGCAAATAGATTCACTGCCTAATAGTTCCAAAATTTGAAGGAATTGTAATTGTTCATTACATATACTTTAATAGGTGAGGTACTTTTCCCAAATAATAATAAAAAACGATGGATACATTTAATAAACGTAGGATAATTTCCCCTCTTAAATATAGGCCTAATTGTCATTAATCGGATAAATTTCAATTGAAAAATAGGCTAATAATCCATTGATGGTTTTTTGATTTCTCTTATACTTTGTTTATCATGAATAAAAAAAGTGTTCGGGTTTTAGTGTAAATTACATGATTCTTTTTTATTTTAACGGTGCACCACAGTCAAGTTTCATTCCTAATTTCTTCTTTGCAATAATTGTAAAATATTTATTTACAAATGGCCTTGACTATTATACTTTTTTTTAATTTGGGAACTGAGCAACAGTACACAAAGAGTGTGCTTGTTTCATAAAAACAGCAGGCTAATTGCACCGCAAAACATTTCTAAAATACAAGTTAAACGTAGTGAAATTACGAGGTAAAATTATCTCTACAGATGAAGAGGTCAATAACAGTAAATAACACATATTCCACGGTCCTAATTTAAAATACAGGCTACAATTTAGTTTGGCAAGGTTTCATTCGGGCCAACCAAACTTCCAGGCCCCTTACGTCCACAATATCGTAAACAGCTCTGGAATTCATTTTTTAAATAACTTTTGTAGAGTTTAAAGCTTCTTTTTTTAAAACCCAGAACTAGACGGTAAGGCATGACTCCTACCGCTTCGGTCTCTCCCATGTCGATAGCGGAGCTGATGACCGTGGACTCGCTCTTGCCCCTCCGCTCCATCTCCTCCACCACCCCGTGCACCCCGTGCACCTCTCCCCCGGACAGGCCGTGGAACAGCATGGTAGCCGCCGACGGGAGGATATTGAAACTGTTCTCCTCGGATCTGCAACCCAGGATTTCCATCAGACTTTGCAACTTTAGACCACGCAATGGCGCCGGAGGAAACAAAAAACAAAACAAAGTCCTCCTCGTTTCTTGTCACAGGAATTCCAGTTCAGGAAGAAAAAAAAAACGCAGAAGAAACAGGCACGTGCTCTCCACACTACCGTCTCATCTGCCAATGGAAATCTTCTTTCGAATAATCATCATCATCATCATCATCATCATTATCGTTAATAAGCTATACAGGCCCGGTTAATTAATGATTGTGGGTCTTGATTAATTGTTTGAGAATATTCTCTGTGATTAGCAGGATCATGGATCTCTAGTTATGAATT
Organism: Pollachius pollachius; assembly: GCF_949987615.1. Taxonomy (NCBI): domain Eukaryota; kingdom Metazoa; phylum Chordata; class Actinopteri; order Gadiformes; family Gadidae; genus Pollachius; species Pollachius pollachius. The sequence goes on along the minus strand of NC_136934.1, from coordinate 10,547,547 downwards.
GCGTTTGCGGTATAATTCCATGAACAACATACCGACTATGGAAGCCCGGTGGGTCTCGGTACTGACGACTCTACGTCGGAAATATCAGGCACCGACCAGGGAAATATTATCCTCTGACCACAACACTCAGAGGCTGGTCTGGCAGACGGCACTGCCCAACAAACCAGCAAGAAATCTTCTGGAGTCAAATGCCGTCGCGTGAAAAATATTTCCGACAAAATCTGACAGGAAGCCACAGAAAGAGAGACGCATCTTCTTCACACGGAGCTCTTCTCCTCCGGCTCTACTGAGTTGCTGTCCAAAGTTGCAGAATAAAGCGGCGTGAGAAGATGACTGGAACAGCCCGAATTCAGAACTGCAACTACCGCCCTATACCTCGTCAAGAAGAGGATAAAAACACACACGTGTAGTCTTTAAAATCCTGTAGTTGCTGTGATTCGGGTAGACGTGGTGGTGTTATCAGTCTGAGAGATATATTTAGTTGTAGCAGGCTTCGTGAGAGTAAAGAGGAGGAGTTGGCCAAGCCGCTGGCAGCTCCACTTCTGCTTGCCCCCTCCTTCGGTCTCGGCCTGCACCCCCTTATCAACTGGGACTGCTACGTCACTCCCGGTGCTGTGGTTTCATTGGTTGATCGGACAGCACCGAGCACCGGCTTGTTATTATACCGATGAGAGGTACACGGTGTAGTCCTTCCGCGGTTCCGCGCGGTGCGGGAGAGTTTCCGTGACTGTAGAGATGCTCAATAGTGGAAATGTCAACTCCGAGCCAAGGAACATAATTACAGCGAAATATGCTTTCATTATTGTCGTTATTGTTGTTTTTGATTTTATTAGTAGGCCTGTTATTTTACGCGCATAGGTGCAGCGGAAAAAAAACAGATAAACGCAATCCCAAGATAATTATTTATTCTTGATCATTTCTGCAGTTTCAATAAGCCAGTGGTGTTTCAATGGCTACAAGAAGGCAGAGTAGTTTCAGAAATAAACCAAGGATAGCTCGACTTATTAAATTAAAAATATGCCAAGAAAAAAACCTGTTTGAAAATGCTTATATCCTGAATCTGTAAAGAAAATAGTATTTTCCACACAAAAATTGTCTTCCGTATCCCCTTCACTGTAATGGAACAATATCGAATGTTGTTGAAAAATCAAACGCATCTCCATCCTATTGAAATGTAGATTTTATCCACTTCTTGGGTTTATCCCGGGTTGAGGGCCACCGGACCAGCGCGTCACTGGTGCGTAAAACCTGCTCCTTCTACCCGCGTGGGCCTCGCCTGCACCACACCTGTCCCTCTTCACTACCATGCAGATATACCGTCCACGTCCCAATCAATCACAGGTGAGAACCATGAGACAGTCTCATTATTTTACCGTTTAGTTTTTATATATTTTCTGATCCAATTGCGCACATAACACTATCTCTTTCTTGGGTCGTTGGGAATGTTTGACTCTGTTTTCCACAGCTGAATTCTTGGTGTTTGTTGCGCTGTGGCTCTCCAAGGGTGTGCCGAGGAAGTTAACCCACTCACATGGGGTCTTAACTGGGCTTTGGAAGAGGGGGTTTGGGGGTGTTATAAGAGTAGTGAGAATGAAGTTCCGTTTGAAGGCCAGGACATGAAGACCTATAATCACATCATCGCGTCAGCGTCCCTGTTGTCATCCGCCAACTTTCAAACTTGTAAAACCCCATGTGGCGCCAATTGAGGGTCGCCCTGCCAATTCTTTGAAGCATCAATAATGCTTCTAAAGTTTTTTTTCACGCGCTATTATCAATACATATTTACATTGATATTTTGCACATAATAGACGCAAAAAAAGCAACCAGCCTATTTAAATAGTAGGCCTATATTTAGTGCATATATGTTTTTTAAGACCCTGTGAATTTTAAACGTACATATATATATAGAGGTATTTTAAATGTTTAAGGCTATAATATACAGATATATCGATAATGTGATGTTATTCTATAATGTGACAGCTGTCACTTGAATTCACTTTTCTTTCAAACGACCCTCGCGCTCCGTGCATTAAAAGCGTTTAGACCAAGTTTCGTCTCAAATATGATGCTAAGCTCCTGGATCCTTATGCAAATGAGTCCATGTATAATCCCTCTAATTGAATACATGCATATTGATCAGGTGTTTGGTGTATAGCGCTCTACTACATTACACACTGTGCCAACAGGCACGCTCACGGGTGTGTATGAAATATGTTATGAGGAGATTCTATAAGATTGGGAATAATACCCAGCTCTATGTTTTACTAATACAAGAGTTCAGTGTTAAGGATTTATGAGACGCGAAAAAAATCCCTAATTATGCCGTGTGTGTGTGTGTGTGTGTGTGTGTGTGTGTGTGTGTGTGTGTGTGTGTGTGTGTGTGTGAGTGCGTGTGCGTGTGCGTGTGTTTGTGTGTGTGCATGTGTGTTTAGCCCGTGCCTTGTGGTCTATATACACATCTAGTTGTTTCTTGATTTGTTTTAAAATAGAGCAGCCTGTGCGTCGTAGGCGGACGACAGACCCTTCCGTGGGATATGAACTGATGTTGAGAAATTACGCCTTTTGACCACTCATGTCCAAATGTGTTAATAAACACATGCGCACCGACACACTATCGCTGACCGACAAACACGTTTCCCGTTGTTTTCTTTCCTTGAAAATAAATATTTCACTTATTGTTTTCCAGCTTCATAATGAAAGACAAACAACATTGAGGCTTAGACTAAATGTTATTTTTTATGTATTATATTCTTGACGTTTATTCATATTATTTCTAGAAATGGGGGCCTAATTGATGTTCATTGTCTCGTTATAATGTCGTTATTTAACTACAAGGCTTGAAAGGTCTCCTCACAACACCTTCAAAGGAGGTGTGTGTGTGTGTGTGTGTGTGTGTCATTATGTGTGTGTGTGTGTGTTTGTGTTTGTGTTTGTGTGTGCTTGAGTTTGAATGTGTATTTATCATTGTGTGTGTGCGTGTTTGTGTGTGCGTGTATGTGTGTCTGTGTGTGTGTGTGTATCATTATCTATGCGTTTGTATGTGTGTTTGTGTGTGTCATTATCTTTGTGTATGTGTGTGTGTGTAATTTAGTGTGTGTGTGTGTGTGTGTTTGTGTGTGTGTGTGTGTGTGTGTGTGGGGGGGGGGGGTCCTACAGTGTGGAGGTTGTCATCTGTAGAATGCTGAGGCAGCATTGCTCAACATCCCATAATGAGAACCAAACGGCAGCCATCAATAACAACAAAAAACAAACAACAAACAGCAGCTCCTGCAGGAGTTGATGTTTTTGATCTGCTGTGTTAACTGTAAAGAGGGAGAGAGAGAGGGAGAGCTGAATAAGGGGAGAGAGAGAGAGAAAGAGAGAGAGATGAGTGTGATATATAGAAGGGTAGAGGAACAGAGTGGGAGACGGATATAAGGGGGAATGCGAGAGAGAGAGAGAGAGAGAGAGAGAGAGAGAGAGAGCTACAGAGATACAGAGAGAGAGGTAGAGAGCTATAAGGACAGCGGGAACTGCTTTGAGAGCGTAAATGTTTATTTTTCATGCCAATAAAGCCATTTTGAATTTAATTCATTTGAATTGGCAGAGAGATCAATACAGAGTGAAATAAATACGAGAGAGATACATTGAGGGATATATAAGCTTAGAGATTCAAAGATAGTGAGAGAGCTTGTTAGAGAGATAAAGAGATAAATATAAAGGTACAATAAAAGAGACAGTGAGAGAGGTAGAGAGACAAGGAACAGTGAGAGAGGTAGAGAGACAGGGATACAGGGAGATAGATAGAGAGAGAGGTAGAGAGACATAAGGGTAAAGTGGGTGAGAGAGATATAGAGAGACATTAGGGCACCGCGAGAGAGAGAGGTAGAGGGACATTAAGGCTCAGTGAGATAGAGAGAGAGTTAAAAAGAGACATAAGGGCACAGTGAGAGACACAGAGGTAGAGAGACATAGAGTGTGAGGGGTGCTTAATGGGATGCTGGGAGAGCAGGTTGAGCTTCATGATCTCAGAGGAGAGCTCTGCTGTAATTAAGAACACACACATACATGCAAGCTCTCTAATGCACGCACACACACAAACACACACACATTTAAGCACAAACAAGCACACCTAAAACACGCATACCGCACCCACCGTATAACACACAAAACACACACACACACACACACACACACACACACACACACACACACACACACACACACACACACACACAGGCATACACATGTCTCTTACCCACTTACACACATACTGATGTGTTCAAGCCCAGATACAAAAGGGGTGTGAGGGAACATGCTAAAAAATATGTGTACGCGCATACACACATGATGCACACACAAGATGTCCACACATCAAACATGGCACAATTAAAAATCACACAAGTTTACTAAACCCAGACGGGTCCAGAACCTTCCCAAGGAATATCCAATCAGTTTAGTTCTTCTTCTTCTTCTTCTTCTTCTTCTTCTTCTTCTTCTTCTTCTTCTTCTTCTTCTTCTTCTTCTTCTTCTTCTTCTTCTTCTTCTTCTTCTTCTTCTTCTTCTTCTTCTTCTTCTTCTTCTTCTTCTTCTTCTTCTTCTTCTTCTTCTTCTTCTTCTTCTTCTTCTTCTTCTTCTTCTTCTTCCTCTTCTTCTTCTTCTTCTTCCTCTTCTTCTTCTTCTTCCTCTTCTTCTTCCCCTTCTTCTTCTTCTTCCTCTTCTTCTTCTTCTTCTTCTTCTGTTGTGATTGTTTCTTAGGTTACCGTGCTCCGTGTGAGTCATTCTGAATGCAGTCCCCCAATCGTCTCCTCATGGTACTACTTCAGTGATCTGGTGATGGTTATAATATCATGATAATGTGTCCTACAGATATACGTCAACTAGTCTGACATAAATGAAACGGAAAACATAGCCAGACAGACAGGGTTCGTCCAGCCTTAGTGGGCTACGCCACTGACTGTGGTTACACTGGATGTATTTATGTTTGTGCGTGAGTGTGTCTATATAAATGTACGTGTGTGTGTGTGTAATATGCGTGCATGTATACCCTGATGTGCACTGGATATGTGTGTGTGTTCTCTTACTTACTCTGTGTGTATTTGTGTGGATGTGTGTGTGTGTAGTCTAACGGGCACGGTGTGTGTGTGTGTGTGTATGCACCTGGATTTATGCCCTATCCTCCTTGTCCTGCTGCTGTCAGCTGATCCAAACCAAACTCACGTCATAAGGAACTTTATTAGTATCCGTCATCAGTTACAGTCACATGAGGCTTCATAGGCCCAACCCCCTGACACCTAGTCCCTAGAACTCTCCATAAGGGGAAGCTAGGAGTCTGGATGGACAGAATACTTAATAATAGGAAAATAACAATGAGTCAAAAATAAAGTTAAATCCGGACGGGTGCTGACCATAGCACAGTAGCCATGGTTACCGCTGCAAGGGAATATCCTTTTAAAAGATGATTAAAATCATTCTCTCTTTCTATCTCTCTCTCTCGCTCTCTCTCTCTGATACAAATAATTGAATGAATGAAGCAATGATTGAAACATTTCTAACTACAGTTAAATACAAAGATTGTATCTAATTAAAGGAGGGAATTTAAAGTAGGAATCTCAAAGATCTCCAAAGATTTTCATGTAAATAAATATCTGTTGTTGAGTCACTATCTATAGCTGAGCGAGGATACGTGTGGATGTGATTATTGAGCATATGGCCACTGATGAAAGCCCTTGCATTTGCAGTACTTTGAATGTGACCACTGGTGGCGACTTTCTCGTCATGCATTCAATTCAAATCACATGTGACGCACAGTTACTGTCGAGCTACCCATCACCCATCAAGGTTTCTCTGCCAGAGAGGGTATGGCGGAGCAACCGCAACAGACTCGCTCCTCCACTTACTTGAGCGTAGCGGCGTTTGTATTCACCATTGGTGGCGCCACAGAGAACAAAATTGAGATAACCACTTAAAGTTAAATGTATGAAATATACTTTATTCGATTTCGACATGGTACAGTGGTACATGTAATATGTGTGGATTATTTTTTAAGTTTTATATTCAATTCATGAATTTATCTCACCTGACACCTGCCCTGGCTATCAGAATTCATGTAAAACATAAGGAGCTGCGTTGTGATTTCTCTACCACTAAATGAAGATTAGAACTCTCTCTCCTCCTCTCGGTATGTGTCTCTCTTTCTCTCTCGCTGTCTTTTCTACGCGGCCGCGGTGCGGAGCAAATGGCGATGATTTGATTTAAGTGTGGGTCACCAATCTCTTCGTGTTTCATATTAGACTGTGTAATCTCCTAATTCTCCCTCGTTTTCGTCCCTCACCAGCACCACCGCCCCCCCAGCGGACACCACCCGTTGTTTGATAATCAATTCATTTCACACTGCGACACACAAAAGACTCCTGGCCGGCGGTAATCAATACCTGGGGTCTCCAGGAGCCAAGGCCTCCCTACGCCTCCCAACAATCCTACAACAGTTTTCTACTTCTTCTTCTTCGTCTTTGGTTATGTGTTTTTGTGTGAGCGTGGCAGCTCTCATCCATCGTGGCCGGCTGTCAATCACATGCCAAACAGTGTGGGCCCGACACAAAAGCGACCCCCACTCTCCCAGAGAGGGGCACCCCCTCTTTGGAAAGCAATTCTAAAACTTACATGCCTCTTATTTGTCGGGTCAAAGGTTAAATTGCTGACCCGCCCCTACATCCCTCCTCCTCTGCGGTCCCCAGCGTGGACGGCCTGTACCCAGTCCTATATTGACATGGATTAGGGGCCTTTCATGCCACTGAAAAGCGCTTGGTTCACAGTCAAAGCCTGAGTAGAGCTGCATGCTGGCCGAGTGGCCGCATTATTCACCACCAGACAATGACCATATTGTACTGGGTGGAGGGGGGGGAGGGAGGCACATGGGGGGAGAAAGAGAGAGAGCGGAGAGAAATCCTCACAACCCCCCCCCCCCCCCCTCCCCGCCCCTTGTACCTTCCACCACTTCCACCGCCAGAAACACCACCACCTCAAAACCTTGGAAACACCACCTCCTCCCTCCACCTCTTGAAACACCACCCAAACCAACCCCACCCCCTTCCTGTCCCTCCACCACATTCACCGCCACGTCCCGACACCTCCATCACCACCTCCCACCAGAAACCCCACTGGCACATCCTCCTCCACCTCCTCCAATCACCTCCGAAACACCATCACCACCAACACCACCCACTCCACCATCATCCCCATCCACACGAACCCAGAGCCCACTGCACTCTCCAGCATGTCCTCCACCCCCACCAGCTCCCACTTCCTTTGCCCTGGCAAAGTCCACCGCTTGTGCCAGTGGGAGGAGGGGCGGTGGGGGGGAGGTGGGAGGAGAGGGGTGGGGTTGTGTGAACAAAGCCGGCCCACTGTGAACGAGATGAAGATGTCAAAAGCTTTTAGGCAGGGGGCGAGACGGGGTTTAGGGGATAAACCAACAAAACAAGTGAAAAGGCTCCTTCTTCTGTTGAGATGGGTGAGTCCTGCTAAGTCTACATTTCCACATCAGATTTACTCTCTCCTTTAACCACTCTCCCATTCACCCCTCGGCCGCTCAACAACTTGTACCAAACCCAAAGCAAACAAGGACGACAACCCAACGGTAATAGTCATACTATCGCTCAAAACCAATATTGATACTTGTAATAATACCAATATGAACGTCAATAATGATTGTGTTATATGATAGCAATGACATTCACCATTATTATGAGTGTTTTCATAGCATATGTTTTAGTTAACCATGTTAAATAAACACAGACATACTCACACACATACACAGATAGTCATACCTGGGTTTCACAATTATTAATAAATTATTATTTTGCATATTGACGTACAAATCAATACTTATACTAGAATACTGATAATTAATCAAAAATAATTTATGTTTGTGTTATGATAATATCTATTAAATAACAATAACGATAATATATATATATATATATATATATACACATATATATATATGTGTATATTTAAAATATAATAGTGATACTTAGTTTGTAGCAATGTCTAGAGTAAAATGATATTAGAATAAGAATATAATACATATAAGAATGTATGTTGGTTGCTGAGCTGTGTGAGAGTGAATGAGCCAGTATACAGCCTCAGTCCTTTCTCATGCTAATACACAGCACTGCAATGACTCTGATTAACTCTCCCTCACTTCATAGTAGCTGGTTAACTAAGATTTAGCTGCTTTTCATGGCAGCCGCACTACCTCAAGTGGGGAGGCACATTGAGCGAGAGAGCGAGAGGAAGAATGAGAGAGAGAGAGAGAGAGAGGGAAAGCCAGAAAGGTGCATAGAGAGAGGGATAGCAAGAGATGGTAAGACCTTACTGTAAGACTCTCAGGGGACAATACCCCGGGCACGGTGTGTGGAAGAGCTTTAATCCCCAGCAGATGCAGATGCCTGACGACCAGCAGGACTCACAAAGACGGAAGGAAGAAAAATAAGGAAAGAAAGAAAAGAAAATTGGAAAGAGAGAAATAAATCATGAATGAAGAAAGAAATGAAAAACAAATAAAAGAAATGGAGAAGGAAAAAAATTAGAAGGAAGGAAAGAAAGAAAAATATAATAAAGGAATGAAAGAAAGAAAGAGAGAACGAGAGAGAGCGAAGAAATGAAGCGAGACAAAGGGCACAGGTTGCTTGTTTCCTGTTCTGTTTCCCCGGCGGGAGCTTAGTCTCAGACTGAATGAATGAAGGACTGAATGAGTGAGTAAATGAATGAGTGAGGGTCTGAATGACTGAACGAGGGAGTTACTGAATGTTTGAGTGAGTGTCTGAATGACTGAACGAGGGAGTTACTGAATGACTGAATGAGTGACTGAATGACTGAATGAGTGGGATCTAGTCCAGCGGCACCAGAGGACACATGAATGAGGACTGGTCAGAACGCTGTGCGAGCCTTTCACACTCACTATGGCTCCGTAGTCATGACAATATGATTTCTGGTTTTACTCCAGTTTGTGTGTGTGTGCGCGCACATGAGGGCAGAATATCCAAGTGGTTATGGTGTTATACTCCCTTAAGTTATCAGGTCCAGTCCCCAATTTCCACAAGTCCATCTGTAGAAATCCTTGAGCAAGTGATCCTAACCTAAACCTGCTCCTGATCTTAAAAATCATTGCTATTGCGATTTAGATAAGACCATCTGCTAAATTACTAATTAGTAGTTTGTATGTAAGATAATCAACAATATGACTACAACATTATTTTTTCCAGCCGAGTGCATTGCTATATATGCTGCTTCTGCATAGAGCAGGGGATGCATGGAACGGATGGGGCTGCATGGTGATGCATGCAGGGAATGATTGGGCATGGTTCTAGATGGAAGATGCATGTAGATGCATGTTGCTGCATGGAAAAAGACGGAAAAAAGTCCTGGGTCCAAGGTTTGCTTGCTTAAATTCTGACAAATCTCACTCCTCTCTCACTCCAATCGATATCTCTCTCACTTTATCTCACTCCTTTTTGTCTCACTCATCTCACCCTCTCTAAGTTCTCTCACCCCCACACTAAATGCTCTCTCACTCCTCTTTCTCCTCGGTCACTCCTCTTACTTTTCTATCCCTTTCAGTCCTCTGTTTATACTTGAGAACTCCTTTCTCAAGTATCTCTCTCTCCCCGCTCTCTCATCTCTCACTCCTCTATCAGTAATTTCTCTCTCCTTTTTCTCCTTCGACCCCTTCTCAGCTCTCTCACTTCTCTCACTTCTCTCCCTCTTTTGTCTGCTGTCTCAGTCCTCTCTCCTCTCACCCTCTGAATACTAAGTGTTAAATGACTTGTGTTCCTCACCTTTTAAGAAAGTCTTGCGCACACAAACAAACACAAATACACACACATACAAGCACACACAAACAGACCAACACATGGACACATGTACACATGCATGTATGCAAACACACACGCCTACCACAACTTTTCACAGATAAAATCCACCCACCTTCTGCTGCTCCAACAGTTTCTCTCTCTCTCTCTCTCTCTCTCTCTCTCTCTCTCTCTCTCTCTCTCTCTCTCTTTCTCTCTCTCTCTGAGGAAGGCGGGGTGTTTCCTGGGTGTCAGGAGGAACCCCCAGACCTTCCAATCATGGAAGGTTCCCCACCCCCACTGACTGACTCCCCATTTTACAGCTTTAGCTTGTGCAAAAGATGCACGCACACACACACACACACACACACACACACACACACACACACACACACACACACACACACACACATTATTACACACACAGACGCACACAGTCACACACATATTCACACACAAATACACACGCCGCACATATTGACACACACACACACACATTATCACACAAACACACACACACACACATATTCACACACAAATACACACGCCACACATATTCACACACACACACACAAACACACACAAACACACACACACACACACACACACAGAAAAATCACACAAACATGCCCTCCCCCCAACCACCCCCCCCCCCGCCCAATACGCATATACACCCAGTCTCGCCAAATTAAAACGGTGTTCCACATCACCGTTTGTTCTTAAAAAAGGAGACAAATTACAAATGGTAGCGTGTCGGACTTTGTTCTTCAGGAACAGTCAGCTGATGAAACGACCAGCGCACATCAAACAGCCCCGCCCTCCGACGGGAAAGGTTAGGGGATCCGTCCCCGTCCCCTCGTTAGCAGCTCGTTAGTGGCTCGTTTTAATCAGATCCTCCGTCAATTAGTGTGACTTTCCTCTGTTTGATGGAGCTGAAGGACGTAGAACTTTCCGGCGTATCTGCGCGACGACGCGGGCTGGAGCTGTGCCGGCTTTTACTGGAACCACAGAGGAAGTGGTTAATTCCTCAGGGGTCAGAGGTCAAGCAGCTCGGACCAGTAGCGGATACACACGCTGGAAACACACGTGAAGGGGAGTGTGTGTGCGTGTGTTTCTTTAAGTATGTGTCTGCGCATGTGAGTGTGTGTGTGTGTGTGTGTGTGTGTGTGTGTGTGTGTGTGTGTGTGTGTGTGTGTTTGTTTGTGGTTTGAGAGTGTGGAGGAGGAGGGAAATACATTTGATGTGTCTTAATGTCTAGCTTGGTGTCTTGGAGTACAATAAAAAGGAGCATAGATTAATAGAGACATAGAAGACTCTCTGGTCCTCATGAGATGGTATCACACACACACACACACACACACACACACACACACACACACACACACACACACACACACACACACACAGGAGGAGGTGGGACTGAGAACAACAAAGAACCTATTTTATCGGAGGTGCGTAGTCAGGACACCACTAGACCCACAGGACATGCCGGGCTGGTTATTCCCATGGTGCATTGCTTTCCTCCCAGATCCGTCACCACATCAAACCCTTGCCTCAACTTAAAGGACCATACCTGTCTGGGTGATTTAAACAATCGTTACCATAAAAGTGCCTTTTGTTTATGATTGATGTGTTTGACTAGTGATCTCAGTTTTTTCTGTTTGCACCTAGGTGCTTTTTTTGCTGTATGTATGTATTTAATTACTATTACTTTGTATGTTTTATTGATGCGCCTGCAGCATGTGTGAAAGCCAAATGTTCCACTTTGTCGGATGATAAAGTTAATTTTTAATTTAATCTTGACCCTTTTACGCCCTTGGCAAGGCACCCTCATGCCAAATGCTCTTAACCGGAATTGCCACAACAAAATAGTGATCTTGACAGATTGCATTGGTAGCAGATGTTTTAGTGAAGCAAAGAGAGACGGTCCCAACGGTTTAATCACCCATGCCTGTATGGCCCTTTAACCATCACTAACCTAAGTGTATGTTACTAAACAAAGTTAAACGTACCCATTCATAATCAACCCAATTAAGTTGTGTACACAATAATGATGGTGATAAGGAATTTGTAAACCTAATATTTTATCAAACCTAATATTTTATCAAACCTAATATTTTATAAAACGGTACCACAGGCACTGAGTTCTCAATGTCCGATGGGCTATGTCCCTAGACCATCAGACTTTTCAGCAGAACTTAGAGGTTGTTAGAGAACATACACAACAAGTAACACAGTGAGGAGCTTCCAGGAACATAGGAGTGGAGAAGGAGAGAGAAAAAGACGGAGGGAGGAGATTGGAGGAAAGGAACAGGAAATGGGAGCGAGGAGAAGGAGTGAGTGGTGGGAGATGAAGGAGTTAAAGTTAGCCGGCTCGTTAATCTCCTCTGGGGAGGAAGGGGGAGGAGGAGGAGGGTGGAGGTGATATCCAGTTAGAACGGAATGCAAATGCTGAGAGATCGTGGCCTGGCTGGCACAACTTCTCTCTCTCGCTGTCTGTCTGTCTGTCTCTCTCTGTCTCTCTATCTCTCTCTCTGTCTCTCTCGTTCTACTGCATGTCTCTTCTCTGGTATGTATCTCCAGCAGACTGTAAAATAGAGACTCTGGAAAATGGGAGCTCTCTTGCTTGTCAAAAAGAGACTCCTACTCTGAAATACATGGACCTCTTCTGCGTAATGAAGACGCTCTTAATCTGAAAAGCTCTATCGACCAGGGAATGCTTGGCAACACAATTTGAAAAACACAAATGCAAACAAATAACAACAGTCACATCCACAGGAACTGTGTCAAGGACTTTTGTTTTAAAGGAAGGTAGAAACAGTAGCAGCAACTACCTTAATAATATTAATGACCCATTTAGTTTGGAGAGCGCCTTTAAAAATACTCTTAGATAGTTTACAGCCCTTGCATGAATGTTGAAACAGTCATGTCTATCACTTGCACATGCGACCACTGATGCCAAATAGATTACACATGTTACAAGTAAGGGTTACAGTCAGGACCGTTTGAGACTTAGCCGCGCCATCATTTCCTTCTTCAAGCTTTTCATGGGTACAGCAGTGAATCCAGTCATCTTAAACTAGCTTTGCCATGACTTCCACGCGCCGACCAATCAGAGAAAGGCATGGCGCTAACCTCTAGTGTGTCAGGTGTAAGGTTTCTGTATACAATACCGGAACTAAAAATATACTGATTCATAGTTATGAATCAGTGTATTGTGCGTCCGGATACACGCTTAAGGAATGCAATATGCGTTGCAATGCAAGCTGCACGGGAGCATGCAATCACAAAGCTCCCATGCAAGCTGCACGGGAGCGTGCAATCGCATCGCTCCCCTGCAGAGTACGGCTGGCTAGCCTGCGGCGGTTCGTCTGCGGGCGGTGCCTGGTTGCGGGTCGGTGGAGCTGCAGGCCTTTGGGCGCCGGGCCGTGTGGAGATGCAGGGCCGCATGGCACAGGGTTAGGTTTTCAAAGGCCTGTTTACTGGCAGGCCATAATAGGAAGTGATCTTCAAGCGCTGCTTTGGAGGCGTCTGAAGGCTAATGGTTTAATTTGCTCTGGGTATTGCTGCGACTAATGAGATGCGGCATGCGATCGCTACTGCTGCGCCGCTGCTGTTGCCTCACGTGTCTTTCTCTTGGAAACCAGAGACATTTCCTTCCCCTCGGTGCATTCCTGGGTCTTTGAATTTGTTTTGACGTCAATAATCTCTCTCTCTCCCTCCCTCCTTCGCTCTCTCTCCAACCTCTCTCGCTCTCGGTCTCTCTTTCCCCCCCCCCCCCACCTCTCTCTCTCTCTCTGACTGGTAGTGCTAGATCACTGGGATGTGTGGGTGGGTCTGCGTGTGAATTAGTGACATGCGCTTCTGTCGGCCTGCGTTAGTCTGCACTGTGTATGTCTCAGTTTAAACTCTGTGTGTTTGTGTGTATGTTTGTGTGTGTGTCTCTCTGTGCGTGTTAGTCTGCACTATGTGTTTGTGTGTGTGTGTTAGCATGCTTTATGTGTGTCCGTGCTTGTGTGAATTAATCTGTCTTCCTCCTGTATATTTATATATTTATTCATTTATTTATTTATGTAAATATAAAACACCAAAACAAACAAGAAAGACATGTTGCATATTCTTCAAATATTAAATAAATATGCACTAGAACTGGCATATGTGATTCTTGGAATTCACAAGTTCCTCAACTTACAAGAAAGCACGTTGCATTTGTAATTGGCCACAACACATCCAACATGTATGATTTTTAAGACTCACACAATACACACACACACACACACACACGCACACACACACACACACACACACGTCTCTCTCCAACTCTCCCTTTCTCTCTCACAGACACACGTTTGCACTCTTGAACATGCAGACACTCTCTTACGCACACACACACTCACAAACATATACTCAAGCATATGCACACACACACACACACACACACACACACACACACACACACACACGCGCGCACACACACACGGTGCAGTGTTGAGTGGGCAGACAGGCAGGAGAGGGTGATGGATAGGAGGGGTCCTCCAGCTCACTACGTCTTCATCTCGAGACCCCGCTGGGTCCCGGGTCATCTGCGGGATCAAAGGCTAGAAGCAGATCACTGTAATACCTCTACCTCGCCCCCCTCCACCTCCACACATCCGCATCCCCTCCCCCCGCGGCTCAGAAGTTCCTCCGCTAGAAGCTCTTTGGGGTAAAAGCGGTAAATCTGGTCGTCCAGGAAGTGATGTCGGAAAGCAAGCCCCGGAAACCATGCGAAGGTTTATTCTGACTGGCAAGACCTTTGTAGGCCTATTCCGAATTCACTTTGAGATTTAAATGTTTATTTATTATATTATGCTATTATATTAGCGTACACGTGTGAATGTAAGACAGTGTCTACATGGCACTTTAAAAAGTTATGAAGTGCATATTTTTAAAGATAAGTAGAGCGAAATCTTGATATTCTTCACTTTGACCAAATCATAATAGTTATACCAGGTAAATATTTCTGGGGTGAAAGTGATTGATTGTGGAGTCTCTTGAGCCTCTGTGACCATTGTACGATTATTTGTATTGCTTCTATTTAGCAGAGTCCAAAGGGACTAACAGGGAATTCAAACACACCTCATTGATGAGCAGGTAAAGCTCAGGGCATCTTTCTCTAGGATGACTACAGGTAGTCCGTGGCCACTGGGGATCGAACTCAGAACCTTTGGGCTGGGATACACACTGACCACTAGATTATCTTGCCCATCATAGAGCAGTTTTCCCAGGTTCGGGACGTCAGGCTGCTGAGAGCTCTTCTGGAGGGGAATCGCCATGACATTGGCCAACAGGATTATTCATTCTGTTCCGGAGTTTAGAGAGAAAAGCAATCCTGTCTGAGAGCGAGTGACTCGTCTTATTCTCCTTTGTCTCCAAATCTGAAGGGTTTGTTGGATTACCGCTGGTGAACTAAGGCTCTCAGACTGCGGTTGTAGAGGAGTGGCGAGGTTGGGTGAATATACATATGGTCCAAAAAGACTTTTGTAATGCCCTATGAAAAGTCTTCATCAACCTTGAGATAACTTCCAAAAGCTAGACATTACACTTAATATCTAGCTAAGGTATAGCTTGTTATACCTTAGCTTGATTTTAAGTGTAATGTCTAGCCTTCTAGTGTGTGTAGTGTGTCATTTGTGGTGTAGTGTGTGGCCTTGTCTTCTTTTGTGCATTCTAAAACCTTTTGCCGCCTGTCTTGGCCAGGACTCCCTGGGAGAAGAGTTATTGTAACTAAATGGAACCTTTTCCTGGTTAAATAAAGGTTCAATAAAAAATAAATTTAAAAAGATCTGTTTTTTAGGGTCAGGGTTACCTCCATCTTTGTACCCTCTGCAGTTTAGCAGTTCAAGACATCTGATTGGTCAAGCATTGTAAGTGGAAATCATTGGAGAGGCTGTAGCCTGATACAAACAGTGTGAGCAGTTACAGATGGAAGGGGCTTTACGACGCTGTTCGGCACACACAGCGGGACCACAGATGGAATATATTCATTGTTTGGTGTAACGCTGCCCCTGCTACTCCTAAATCTACCGTTTCTGTCCAAAAAACCCAGAGAGGAGTTTTTGCCACACCCAGTTGGCAGTGGCACGTGCTTTGAGTTGTGGGCGAGAGGAGGGGGGCCTGTCTTGGCGGCGGTCTGTGGAGCCCTTAATGTCACCAAAGTGTCATTTACGTCAGATATGATCCATACTGTGTGATGTCGCTGCCCTCCACTCTGCATGGTGTCTCGCGGTCATCTCCAAATCCCTACTAGGAACTACAAAATACACCCCTGGCTCCCCCATATCTATCTGTTTTCTCCGTCCCTCCATCCCTCCCTGCTCTCTCCCTCTCTCTCTCTCTCCCACTCTCTGTTCTCTGTCCTCCCCTCTATCTCTCCTTCTCTTTCTCCATCTCAGCCCTCTCCTCCCACCTGCTATTTCTCTCCCTTTCATCTCTCCATCCCTCTCTCTCTCTCTCTCTCTCTCTCTCTCTCTCTCTCTCCGTTTCTGTACTTCCTTTTGCTCTCTTACGCTCTGTTTTCTCCCTGACTAACTCTCTTCATATCTCCCTCCCTCTCTCCCCATCTCTCTTGTTTTCTCTCTCTCTCTCTCTCTCTCTCTCTCTCTCTCTCTCTCTCCCCCCCTCCCCTCTCTGTGTGTAAAATGTGAAATACAGAGATGAGTCGGTGTAACCAGCAGACAAATGATGTGGGAAAAGCAATAAACCCCTCCCTCCCAGGGGAGTCCTCTATCCGGGGTGACACAGACCACCGGGGTCCGACCGGGCCCGGCTGAGCCCGGGGAGAGACCCCCAGGACCCCCGGACCAAGAACCGCCTCCCTTCCCATAGATCTGCGGTCTTAAAGGGGATTTGAAGAAACAAATGGCAACATATGGTAGATGAGAGGAGAGGGGGGGGGGGGGGGGGGGGGGGGGGGGGGGGGGAGCTATGGCATTGTTTTCAGAGACATGGTTGAGGGGTGTTTGTGTGTCTGTGTGTGTGCATACAATCATTTTTGTATGTGTGAGTTTGTGTGTGTGTGTGTGTGTGTGTGTGTGTGTGTGTGTGTGTGTGTGTGTGTGTGTGTGTGTGTGTGTTGGGTGTGAGTGTGTATGTGTTTGTGTGTGTGTATGTGTAGGGGTCATGGGGTGGGTGGGCACGGATTCCCCGTGTCTCGCGGTTCCTCCCCTCTTCAATCTTCATTATGTTGTCATAGTCTGGGGTGCGCGCACGCAGTCACACTTTAATTAGCTCCCTCCACATTGTGTGTGTGTGTATGTGTTGGTGTGTGTGCATGTGCAAGCATTTGGTATGTTGTGTGCAAGTGTGTATGTGTGAGGGGCGGGTAGTGTTTGTGTGTGTCTGGCAGCTTTAGTCTAGCTGTGTAAATCAGACACATTTTCTACGGTTTTGGTCATTTCTGTCATTGCTCCCGCAGACAGAACATCTCCAGTGTGCTGGGCTGAGAGACAGAGCGACATTCAGGGACCAGAGGAAAAAGCACAACGCCTTGTGTGGGTAAGACGGGAACATAACGCTTGTGTTTCATGTTTTCACCTAGCGATTTTGTTCCTTCCTGTAATGGGGGTGGGGGGACACATAGACCTTACTGATGTGGGGAAAAATCACACGCACACACAAACACACATCTTCGTAAAAAACGGCAATCAAAGCCAACCGAAGAAGCATCCTTTCTTTCCTCTCGTCCCCACAAACACACCCACATGCGCACACACACACACACACACACACACTCACACACTTGCACACACGTGCACAAACACACACAAACACACACACAAACGAGGCAGCAGGCAGTTTGCTGGTTGCCTGGAGCGAACAGCAGCATCAAACCAAGGCCATGCTGCTGTGTGTGTATGTGTGTGTGTGTGTGTGTGTGTGTGTGTGTGTGTGTGTGTGTGCGTGCGTGCGTGCGTGCGTGTGTGTCTGTGTGTGTGTGTGTATTCAAGAGAGAGAGAAAGAGAGCAAGAGAGAGAGGGAGAGAGAGAGAGTGAGAGAGAAAGAGAAACAGTAAGAGAGATACAAAGTGAGAGACACAGGGAGAGTGTGACAGAGAGAGAGAGTGATGGAAGAAGAGATTCTGTTCCTATGTGTGTCTGCTTGAGAAAGGCGTGCATGTGTGTGTATAGTGCATACGTCTGTGTTTCGGTGTGTGTGCGCGTTCATGTGTCTGTGAGGATGTGTGAGTTTGTGCATGTGTGCCTGTGCATGTGCAGATTTCTGTGTGCTTGCTGTGTGCAGGGCTGCTGCTGGTGATGTGGTTGATTATGTTGTGTCTGTGTGCGCCTGCGTGTGTGTTTGCGTGTGTGTGTGTGTGTGTATGTGTGTGTGTGTGTGTGTGCTTGCGCTTCTCTCTGGCCTCATCGCGGCGCAGCCTCAGCTGCCCCGGTGGGGACCCCCCCCCCCGTCCCCCTCTCCCTGTGATCTAATATTAATGTGTGATGCTCAGCTTGAGCACTAATCCAAAGCCAATTAATATTATCTGTCAATTATTTACAGATCCTGAGGTGTGGAGGCAGCTCCCACAGGACTCCGTCGGCCAGGTTCAGAATATGTAATTGACTTCCTCCATCACCCCAACCCCCCCTCTCCCGACCGACCCCGTTCCTTATTCTTTCTTTATTTACCCTTCTTTGCATTTTTTCTCCCCCCCCCCCCCCCCAAACGTCTTATACATCTTTCATCATATCGCCGGCCTTCCATCTTTGTTTACGGGTGTTTTTATAGCCCTGGTAGACTGGCGTCATTTTGGCATTCTACAGTTCGTGGAACAGGAAGTTGAGGCGTGTCTCACTGCCGCTCAAACACCTATGAGAGGCATACCTTACCTTCTTACTTTTTTTTTTTTCTTTCTGTCTGACTTTCATTATTTCCTCTTTTCTGTCTTACTCGTATATCTTTCTTTCTTTGTTTTTGTCTTTATTTCATTCTTTCTTTCTTTCTGAAACTGTGGACATATTTGATCAGATAGCACTCTGATAGCTAGTAAGCTAGTATTCCGCATGTCAACTCCGGCAACTACTCACAATGCACCTTGAACCCTAATTGAGGCACTATTGAGAATCACCTTAATTTCTAGTCTTAAAATACACGCATTTCACTGCCGCCTGTATTACTTGTTCCCATATAGTATTTACCCCTATAATGTGTACAGGTGTAATGTTAGCTATATATCGTGTACCTGTATAAAGTGTCATGTACCCGTAAAACCCGTACCTCTATAACGTTGTATGTGGCTTGAGTCATTTTAATCTATGTCCTTGACAATGTGTGATGTTGTGTCACTGTACTAGCTAAGCCTAGCCGAGAAGGATGCCACTTTCATCAGATCTAAGATCTGTTATTTCCACTAAAAAGTTGTCGTGTAGCGGTGGTTGTTTTTGTTGTTTTTCGGTTATTCTAAGAGTGGGGCGATGGCGTCGCCTCGTTAGTGGCATCTTCACAGTTCAGATCCTTCAGAGGAAACGCATCATCCCGTATGTAAATACAGGCACAAGCTAACAAACTACATCCCTCCTGCTTCTCCTTGCATGCACCACTAATTAAAATTAAGCTCTTTTGGTCTTCATGCCTTAACACATCCCTTTTTCCTTTTTGCTCTTCCTTTCCCTCTCTTTCTTTTTCTTTCTCGCTCTCTCTTTTGCCCCCCTCTTCTCCTTCTTCTTTCCTGTCAATCTTCTCTCTTGTTCCATGGCTCTCTTCCTCTATCTCTCTGCCATTTTCTCTATCTCGTGCTCACTCTCCCTCCATCTCTTCCTTGGTCCTCCTCTTCTCCTCGCCTCCTCTCCTCTCTCCCCGTGTTTCATCCGTCCTCGCCAGCCAGCCGCCTCGCCTCGCTGTGTGATGTGCGTTTGTCACTCTGGAAAACGCCACGTTTGAAGACGCCCGTCGTTTGAAGTCGGGGCGACGCGGGAGACGTTTCAACTAGGAAGCATGCGGAAAGGACGCAGTTAAACCCATCAGCGATGGAAGGGTGGCGGTTGGGGATGGTGGTGAGGGTGGCAGTGTGTGTGTGTGTGTGTGGGGAGGGGGGGGGGGGGTGTAGGGGTTGCGATTGTTCAGATGAGTGACCTCCACACAGCGTGTCGCGATGTGCCGCTTTGTTCAGCCATTTGACATCGTACGTTTTCCTGCCACACTTGCTGCTGAAGGTCGTCGGCGTGGCAACGCGCGGCGCGCAGCGTCGTTTAGTGAGGCGTCGAACCGCTTCAAACTCACCCTGCTGAACTCCCTGTTTGAGTGTGCATGTATTCGAGTGTGTGCGTGCGTTCATATGTCTACGTGTAAGTGTGATGTGAGTGAGATGATTTGCACATGAAAGTGTGTGTGTGTGTGTGTGTGTGCGTGTGCGTGTGCGTGTGTGCGTGTGTGTGTGTGTGTGTGTGTGTGTCTACACGTGTCGCTGATTGAAAATCAGCGACACATGAGTATTAATTTGAACTAGGACTGGGTTCTTGGAGAACGATGGATTCTGTGTCATTATACATTTGAAGCAGTAAATACAGCGATAAATTCCAGCGACATCTTCCCCCAGAGATCAATAAATAATGGTCTGATCTTATCAAATTATTCTAACATCTCTTTCCTGTTCCTGGCATGGTCCTATGCAATTAGACACACATTAATTACTACATATGCATCAGGTGGATTTCAGAAAAGAAAAGAAATGAATCACGTGTCCCCCTAATCCCTTCCTGCTCCTTAAACCTGTATCAGAATCCACTGCAAGTATCTTTGGATGAAAGCGAATCCCCAACCTTTTGTGTGAGTGTTTGTGTGTGTGTATGTGTGTGTGTGTGTGTGTGCGTGTTTGTTTGTGTGTGGGTGTCTACCTGAGATCCTGTAGGAGGGAAGTTGGAAACACCCCGATACGTACACACATGCATCCACACACGCTTGCTTTGATGCTGCCCCACCAGCTCCTCTGTGTGCTGTGTGGACTTGATGTTGTGCTAATTAATTTGTCGTCAGTCAGACTGCAACACCTGCTAGTGCATGCTTCAGGGACCTGCACGCACGCCGCGCAACCACCGTCAGCTGCAGTCAGCCCCACCGCATGGAGGCGTTCACACGTGGTACCTGTGTGTGTGTGTGTGTGTGTGTGTGTGTGTGTGTGTGTGTGTGTGTGTGTGTGTGTGTGTGTGTGTGTGTGTTGTGTGGGTGTGCTTCTATCTGTCTGTGTGTGTGCTCATAAGAACGTCTGGAATGGATATCGTAATATATGCAAGATGGAAGGTGATAGAGAGAGAGGGAGTGAGTGAGTTAGACAGAAAGAGAGAGTGTTGATGTTTCCATAATTCTGTGTGTTTGTGTGTTTTCTGATCTGAGAGCCACCTGTGAGGGTTGTGGGCGGAGCTACACCTCTCACCAGGGCCCCAGAGGCCCTGCCCCCAGCAGCTGTCCCTTCTCATGCACGTGCACGAGGCGATCTGTCAATAAGTCTTGCACTCGGTGTAGTGGGAGAAGGAGGGGAGGGAGCGCTGGATAGGATGCTTTCTGTCACATGCAAGCCGCTTCATTAAGAAGTAACCTTTGAAATTCGTCTAATAGGGGGACATGACCCCTAGGGCCGATGACCCCGGCCCTCATGAGACCCTCCCCTCTCCTCCATCATCTTTTCTTCTCTCTTCCCTCTCCTATTCACTCCCATCTCCTCTTCTCTCCCTCTGCTCTCTCACTCTCCCTCTCCTGCTCTTGCCTGTATCCTCTCCTCTCTCCTCCTGTCTCCTCTCCTCTACTCGCTCCTCCTCTCCTCACCTGTTCTCTCCTTCTGTCTTCTCT
>NC_136934.1:10503864-10518194 GCF_949987615.1 Pollachius pollachius | reverse complement strand
AATCAACTCTCTCTCTCTCTCTCGCTCTCTCTCTCTCTCTCGCAAACACAGACGTGTGTGTGTGTGTGTGTGTGTGTGTGTGTGTGTGTGTGTGTGTGTGTGTGTGTGTGTGTGTGTGTGTGTGTGTGTGTGTGTTTCCTGGTCTGTTCCAGAGGCCATGGTTTACCTGTGCTCCCTGCGTTAACAGGCCCCATATGGAGAACAATATCCCATAAAGGTGTCCCTGAAGGAGAACAGGTCTCCGCTCAGTTTACTGCCAGTCTGGGCCCCAAGTACGGGTATGGAGGGGGGGGGGGGGGGGGGGGGGGGGGGGGCGCAATTCCCCAACTTTACAGCTTGGCGGTGTGTATATATCACCCAAGGAATTTAATCCATTTAAATGTATTGTTTGGTTACGAGAAACCTCGATCAATTCACCTCTTTTTGAATTGAATTGATTTGAGCAGCATAGACGTCTCGTACGCACACGCGTGTGGCGTGCGTGCGTGTGTGTGTGTAAAGTCGCGTGCATGTGGTGGTGGAACCGCGCGGTGCTGGCGAACCGTGTGTGTGCGGTCCCAGCAGCGACACGGAGCTGGCACAGCCCGGGGCCTGGCAGATGGGAGAGAGACCAGCTTTTGGCTCGGGCCTCCGAGTCTGCGATGGAGATGTGTTGTTTCTTTAATCCCGTCGTTCTCCTCTCATTGTGTCCCCCAGCCCAGAGACGACATGTCAATCCTCTCCCGCCTGGTCGATGAATGAGTTGGTGTAGCAGAGACATAAAGATTTTTGAACACTTCCTTTATGTCTCTCTCCCTCTCGTTCTCTCCCTCTTTCGCTCTCTCTCTCTCTGCACCTTCTCTCTCTCTCTTTCTCTTGAACATCTCTCTCTTTATTGTACCTCTCTCTCTCTCTCTCTCTCCCTCTCTCTCTGTCTCTCTCTCTCCCCTCTCTCTCTGTACCTCTCTGTCTCTCTGTACCTCTCTGCGGCGGTTCGCGGGCGTTGACACTAAATAAACATATAATCCGATGCCTATCGCTTGACCGCTAGTGGGCCGTGTAACGATGTTTTTCTGGGGGTCCGCCCCCTTGGAGTTTTTTTACAGCCAATAAGGGTGGTAAAGATGTCACAGCGTATGTGTGTGTGTGTGTGTGTGTGTGTGTGTGTGTGTGTGTGTGTGTGGGGGGGGGGGGGGGGGGAGATAGGGATGGAGACGGGGGTGGGGGGGGGAGTCTCTGATGTGTACAAGGCACAGGAGTGTTTTTATTGGCCGCTGCGCCGGATATAGCATCTAGAGCCTTTTAGCGCCGGAACGCCCCGCGGCCTGCTCCGAGCCAGGTCCAACCCACACACCTCCCGCCCCCCTTTCCCCCCTCACCCCCTCGCCGGGGTTTGTGTTTCCTTTGTTTAACCTCTGACCCCTGAAAACATTCTGGGCTGTGAGGAAGCGGGGGGAAGTGTTGGGTTGCAGATTAAATATATGCGTGTCACCAGCCATAAATCGGCGGGCTTGGCCAGCAGCAGCGCTACTGAAGCGCCATGTGGTAGCGCCGCCGCCGCCGCCGCACTACGACCGCGCACACTTCCACCGCCAACGTTCAAAGAGTAGGAGGAGGTGGAGGAGGAAGAGGAGGAGGAGGAAAGGGGGGAGGGAGGGGAGTGGGGGTGATGGACGGACCTAAGATGGATCCCAGGTGTCAGAAGAGAGAACAGAGGAGGAGAGGGAGGGAGGGGAGGGAGGGAGGGAGGGAGGGGAGGGGAGGGAGGAGAAGGAGGGAGCTGATATGAACAACCAGGAGGAGAGAAGCGATATGAAAAAAGAAAATAAGCAAGAAGAAGAAGAGGGTGAAGGGAGATACAAATATTTGAATGGAAAACATGCAGAATGCCTTTGTTTAGTGTTGTGAAGCACTAGTGTGAAGTTTAAATCTCTCCCAAAATCCGGCAATCAAGTTTCAGGTAAAGGTTAGAAACTAGATGCAGCTCTCTCAGCCAATCAAAAAAAGGTTTATAATGAGTGTAATCTAAAACCCTCCCACTACATGCCTTATAAGGAATCTAAATTCCATTTGATTAGTTGGTTAGTCGTTGATGATTGGTTTCATGTTTTAAAGATGTGTCTTTCAACATAAATATGTGATGTGTCTATGAACTGTGTTTAAACATGTGCGCATGCATTTATGACATTTGTGACATTTATTATCTTTGCGGACAATAAACGACTACAGTATCAAAAGACTTTGGTCCAGAACTTTCTCATATGAACCTGGTTAAGAGGATCCAAATGTAATTTATATAGAGTCCAAGTCAGTGGAATAAATGTGATCCGTGACTAAAATCAAACAATCACCTGAATAATAAATAAAATAAAGTGTCTATCTATATATATATATAGACATAATGTTTACGATCTGTAAAATATGTTCTGACAATTATTCCTTTTATTTATTTTCTTCTCTGTGCAGATTTGTAGTTCACCTGTTTGATTCGTGTTTACCCTTATACTCATCCATCTACCTAAAACTTATAAAACCCAGACAAGATAAGATGTACTTTATGAATCCCAGATGGGGAATTCAAAATTTGGAACAGACAGACAGCTGGATAGAAGGTCTATTTTAGCAGCAGATCCATTTCAAACTGTTGAAAACACCCCCACCAGCTAACCTGTTTAGCTGTGTGACCCTACTACTCTCAGTTCCCCCCCCCCCCACACACACACACACACAAATACAAACCCATGCACATGCACACACATGCACACATGCTCGCACATACGCAAACAAAAGCATGCACACACACACACACACACACACACACACACACACAAGCACATATGCACCTACACACACACAAAAGCATACACACACACACACACACACACACAAACACACACACACACACACACACACACACACACACACACACACACACACACACACTGGAGCACACAGGCTGGGTGGGAGGGCAAAGAGTGTGAATGTGTTTCTTCTGTTGAAAGACGTGGATCAGGTGTTGTGTGTATATGTGTGTGTGCATGTGTGTGTGTGTGTGTGTGTGTGTGTGTGTGTGTGTGTGTGTGTGTGTGTGTGTGTGATGTGAGAGGAAGGGCACTCCTCTGTTGGAGCGGGGGTCTCAAAACGTCTCCTCTGGGATGGAGAGAGACACACAGAGGGGCTTGGGTTACACAGCAACCCTCAACATGGTCGTATCTCTTTCACCACAACAAGCCAACGATCCTCAACCGCTCCTTCTCTCCTTCCTCCTCTGCCTCTCCACCTCCGCAGGCCATTCAGAAGCTCCGAGTTCTTCTACAGCACACTGCTGTCTGGAGGGGGATAGGATGGTCCTGTTTGTGTTCAAAAGCCACCGAAGATTATGCTATAAGTGTTCTCGTGCCTTCCTCAGGATTGAACTTGCAGAGCGTCACCTTATACAGACTGTAAATCCACTGGGCAGCCATGGCTTTTTCTAGTATTGACTCGCTGCAAATCTGGTGTCCAAAATCCTGCTCTGTTTGCCTTTTTAAATGTGGTAATCCCTCGTTGTCGGTCGTTGTTTACGTGGCGCGGCCGCGTTCTCCATGGAAGTCTTTGTCTAGCTCACGCTCCGGAGAGCAGTGACTGTGACTACGTGGCAGATACAAGTCAAGAGAAAGGGATTAAAGTGTAATCCCCTCGATTGTTTGTACGGGGAGGACTCTGATGTGGGCCAGACCGGAGGGAACGCGGGTTAGAAAGGCAGAGAGAGAGAGAAGTGGAGAGAACAAGACACAAAGACAGAGAGAGAGACAGAGAGAGTGAGAGAGAGAGAAGTTCTAGACTTTGCTGGGCGCTGTTCGGTAATGAGAAAGAGAGTAATAAACTAGATTTATTCATGGACAACTGAAACCGGCAATTAAGTAGCGAGGTAGCTAGCTTCAGTCAGGCCACTTTGGATCTTTTAAATGTAAATACTTCCCTCAAAGTGCCTGGTGAGACATTTCAAACTGAAATCCCCCGTCTCACTAATGAGGGAGCTGTGATGGTGGAAGAGGGGGGCCCCTGCCTTGCCGGCACCACGATGGGCTGTCGGGCCCTTGTTGAAATGTTTTAATCAGGCCGGAGAAACAGGGATTAGGATATAAGACTAGTCTTCCTCAGTCTCCCATATCAACACCGCTGTTTGATCTACCTCTGAAACCTCCTCCGCTATGACGCTCTTAATTAGCGCATGTGAGACAATATATCCGAGACGGTAATTGCAGGAGTCGGCGTGTCACTGTGTAGCTTTCTCCGTGGAATTTAATAAAGAAAAGTACTTGAGGAAAATAAAAGGCAATCGCTGTTGCTACATTCAAGGCGAGTAAAGGGAGAGGGGGACACAAAGACACATTAATGCGTGTGTGTGTGTGTGTGTGTGTGTGTGTGTGTGTGTGTGTGAGTGTGTGTGTGTGTATGTATGTGTGTCTGTGTCTGTGTGTGTGTGTGTGCGTGTGTGTGTGTGTGTGTGTATATGTATGTGTGTCTGTGTCTGTGTGTGTGTGTGTGTGTGTGTGTGGGTGTGTGTGTGGAGACTGGAATTGTTTAAACAAAGCTCTGCTGTTTGGTCGTTCTGTGTTTGCAAGATGTTCCCTTGATTCCGTAAATTGTTCCTGCGTTGATCAACTTGCTCGCTCCTGTCACACACCTATCACGGCGCAGGGGTGTGTGATGATGTCTGATCCCCCCCCCCCCCCCCCCCCCCCAGGCGTCTGCACGTGCTCAGTGAGGGCCAGGTCAGGTCATTAGGAGTCACGCAGGAGTCACCGAGCTGTCAGCGCTCGCTGCCCCACTCTGATGTAGCGAGTCAACAACAGCTTGACTTGCAATGCTGTTCTCCTGTTTATCTGATAGGAGAGCGACAGAGACGTATACAGAGAGAGAGAGAAATAGAAAGAGAGACAGAGAGAGAGCGAGAGAGAGAAAGAGAGACGTATACAGAGAGAGAGAGAGAGAGAGAGAGAGAGAGAGAAATAGAAAGAGCGACAGAGAGAGCCAGAGATAGAGAGAAAAAATAGAAAGAGAGAGACAGAGAGAGACAGACATATACAGAGAGAGAGAGAGAAATAGAAAGAGAGACAGAGATAGAGGGAGAGAGAAAGAGAGAGACTAGTTTGGCAGTGGACCAATTCAAATGAGTTCTCTTATGATATGCAGGCTGAGATTAAAGAGGGTGATGTGTTAAAGGGCTAGCTCCCGGCGTAGTGTTCAGTGTTTACTCTCTTCGCAGCGGAGGAAGGATATCTCAGCCGCCCCGGCACACGTCACCAATTAGCCTTTATTTGCATAGCATTGGGATTCCCTCCAATTAACGCCATTTACAGGGTCACTTTGACATACGTTGTGGAGAAGAAGATCCTTCCTTCCTACAGAATGGAAAGAGGCATTTATGAGACACGGATATACCTGGTTCTGTATCTTACTCATGTGGGAAATGTTAATTGTGTTCATGCTCAGGGGCACTTTGGTAATAAGCAGTCATGCCTTGATTCTCCCAGACGATCCAAAGGTTTCTACACACACACAAACACACACATACACACACACACAAGCCAGCAATACTTTTGCCAGTCAGCCTCGAACATAAACAGTACACCAACCCTGCAAAAGGATGTTTCATTTGTCTATGAAGATTCAAATAACTCTCAATCTCTCTGTATTTGAACTCGGAAAAAATGAACTTCATCGTTTCAAAGGAAAATAGTTTTGGATGCTGTCGAAAGAAGATTCAACATTCCCGTTTATAGTTCAAAAACAACATTAAAAACAAAACAAAAGTGAATGAAGCTGATCTTGTATTCGAGCCTGATTGAGGTGTCACGATTTAACCCTGAGCTCTTGTGTGTAGCTTCGTCTCCTCCTCCACACACTGCCCGGCTGCCCGCGTCTCAGCTCTGAGCTGATGCAAGCCGCGAGCATGCGACTGCAACCGGCACAGGGCGCGTCCCGCGGGCCTGCTCCACGCGCAGGCTGGCTCCTCTCTCTCTCCTCGGAGCGGGCAAACGAGTTGTCGCAGCGAGCGAGATGCAAGCGGTGAACAGGAGGTCTATGGGGGGGGGGGGGGGGCATGTTCTCACCGATGTGGGTGCCATGGATACGGCAGACTCCAGCGCTGTAGGGGCTGTTAGCACTGTTAGCAGTGTCAGCGTGGAGCAGCTAACACCGTCTCTGTTAAGTTCACGCACGGTGCTCTGGTGATATCACTCCATCCTTGACAACACATGCAGCCTGAGAAACCGTGCAATCGTTCCATGAACATGGAGTCATTTAAGTCGCTTTTTACCCAAAGTGAAGTGAGGCAGTGAATATTTCAAGCCTACATCTGAATACGAGTGAGCCCTAGTCGCCAAAATATTATTAGAGTTATAAACTCTATGTCAAGGATATCTACATTAATACAACCTATGTTTTTTTTGCACCTTACAGTTTCAACCTGCTGCTTTTCTGACTCCTGGTTGTGGGTGAGAGGTAGCCACCAGCTAGACACAGCCGTTTAGCCGTTGCGGGCGCTAGGTCAGGGTGGCATGGCCCATTGGTCTGAGCAGCTTATTCACACGCTAGCTGGGCTAATGCTAGCAGACAGGAAGCAGTTGTCAGCTCTTGCCAGGTCAGCTGTGGTATACAGGGGTGAGGTGGGGGAGGGGGGGGTTGATCACCAGGCTCTGCCTACTTTAACCCCCTCTAACCCTCCCTCATCCCCCCCAGGGGGAAGACGTCTCCCCTGGGCAAGTGTTGCATGCTGGGATCCAGCGAGAGCTCTTCCGCTGGTTCAGAGGAATGCTGGGGGGGAAGGGGGCTGGGGGGGAAGGGGGCGGGGGGGGGGGGGGGGGGGGGGGCCACTGGCCAGTGGAGCGAGGCGGGGAATCAGGGAGGGAGGGAGGGAGGGAAGGAGGGACGGGGGGGAGGGATGGTGGAAGATAAAGGATTGAGGAAGGGAGGGGGCAGTGGGGGGAGGTCACGTCTTGTCGGTTCGAGCTGGCAAGGCTCGGGGCCTGTCACATGATGATGGCTGATTTACTACTTCGTTGACACGCACACATGCACACCCACACCCTGGGCCCCCTCTACATTGACAAATAGCCAAGCTGCGGAGCATCTTAGCAGCGCTGCTCAGACAACCCTGACCGCTGCTGTTCTTTCCTCTGTGCCTGCATCACCGAGACCTGCTGGAGCTGTAGCTGTGGCTCCCATCGCTTTCGCTAGCACCCAGATCTGCTAAATGGAAGGCACCCATCTCTCTCTGTAGCACCCAGGCCTTCTGGAGCTGTGGCTCCCATCTCTCTCTCCTTAGCACCCATCTCTCTCTGCAGCATCAAGGTCTGCTAGAGCTTAAGCACCCAACTCACATGCACCCATACCAGATAGATGGTGAGCACCCATCTCTCTCTGTGGCATGCAGACGAGCTACAGCTGTAGCACCCATCTCTATCTCTGTATCTATCTATCACTGATACATGCCCTGGTCCCTAGCAACCCCACCTGGTCCCCTAACAACTATTTTGGATGCTAGGTCCCCTTGACATGTCCCCTTTACATCATTATTTGTCCTGATGACTCCTCTTTTGGTCTCCTTTGCTTCTGATATCTAAGGACTCCTCAGAATAAATCTATATAGGAAGAACTTTCACCAAAACATAGCAATATAGGAAGCACGTTCATCCAAATAAATGAAAATAAATGAACTTTCACCCAAACATGTCAATATAGAAAGTACTTACACCAAGCCAAAGTGTGAAGAGTGGTGTTAAAGGCAAGCCTAGCCCTTTATTTATGAAAATGAAAGCTGAACCTCCAACATCACTGTAAACCTGCTAATGCCTATTGATTTCTGTGGTTCTGTGTGGTTCAAAAAGAGGACTTCTATAAAGGTGTTGCACTCTGCTTTCACACCTGCTGTGTGTTTAGAAGTATTCGTGTTTTGGACAATAGGGACTAAGCTATTGCGGAATTAGAGGGAGCTTGTGTGTGTGTGTGTGTGTGTGTGTGTGTGTGTGTGTGTGTGTGTGTGTGTGTGTGTGTGTGTGTGCCCAGAAAAATGCTCTGATCTCTTTTTTGATGTTATTAATGAAAAGGGGTGTGTGTGTGTGTGTGTGTGTGTGTGTGTGTGTGTGTGTGTGTGTGTGTGTGTGTGTGTGTGTGTGTGTGTGTGTGTGTGTGTGTGTGTGTGTGTGTGTGTGTGTGAGAGAGAGAGAGAGTTTTTGTGTACAAAAGAAGCCCAACATGATTCAGTTACTCATCACTTGGATGCCAATCTCAACTGCTAACTCCTCAAACCAGCACAGAGAGAAATACACCAAGCATAAAAGCAGAGCTGAAGAAAGCACCATCACAGAGTCAAAGACATGGATATTCCTGTAGTAAGGGTCCCAAACAAAATTTGTCCACAGTCTGTAGGCCTCCAATAGCAAGGCGTTGTCAATCTTACCTGCTCCTGACATTGATGTAAAATAAATCATGTTGTTAAGAGCATTGGCTAAAAATAAGATACCTTCCAACCAAGTAGCCTAGCACCCAACTTGCCTTGTTCCAGCTAGACCAGGTCCTACCTAGCTGAGCTTCCCTCTGACCTAACTCCTCACTATCTTAGCTCACAGCTAGCCCAGCTCTCCTCTCTCCTAGCTCCCCACCTAGCCTACCCTCACTATCCTAGCTCCCCTCTAGCTTAGCTCCCTTTCAGCCTGGCACCCCTCAATCCTAGCTCATCACTAGCCTACCTCTTAGCCTTCATGTGTTTTCTGTTTGTCATATGATGTTCCTGAGCTGTGTTGAAGTAAGAAGCAGAGCGTTCAGAGATGAGAGGGAGCCTTCCTCTGTCTGTCAACATGAGCGCCGCAAGAGAAGCCCAATGCTAGCACGCTAGCCGGGGCTCCTGCCTGTCGCTAACATGAAAGGCTGCTAGCTCCTCAGTGCGCGCTGGGACAGAATTCCCGCCGGACTCATGGGCAGATGGAGCGACAACGCCTTGAAGGATCGGGAGTGTCGCCGCACAACACACCAAACCCCCCGAGCACACACGCACGCACACACTCCCACACACAAGTACACACACACACCCACACACACAAACACACTCAGAGCTACACACACACACACACACACACACACACACACACACTACACACACCGACAGCTAAACAAAAACCCTGTCTGCACATCCTGCACAGACAGCTACACACAGATGAAACGCAACACAGCACTGTCTCAGAGATCTCTCACAAACTGAGGATGTGAACAACGGAGAGAGAGATAGAGAGAGCGAGAGAGAGAGAGAGAGAGAGAGAGAGAGAGAGAGAGCGGGAGATAGGGAGAGAGGGGGAAATGGGGAAAGAGATGGAGAGACATGGAGAGATAGAGAGATAGAGAGAAAGGGAGAGAGACGGAGAGAGGGAGGGTGAGAGAGAGACTGAGAGAGAGAGCGAGGACCTGTCTGTTCAGGGCGGGTGTCTATGGGGTGACGAGTGTCAAATGGAAGGGGTGGAATGGAGAGATCAACCCTCCCCGTGCGTCACTCCAAGCGTGTCTGCGGGGCAGAACCCCTGCGTCTTGTTCCTCCGTTGCAGACGCAAACGCCGACGATAACACCGCGTTTGTCTTCCGGCGAATCAACGAACCTCATCCACTTCCTGGTTAATTGAGTTTCGCTTCTTTGCTGGGATTTTTTGTGTTTCAGTGTTTCATTCTTTCCGTCAGACAGGACGCTGCATTCTAGATTTATTCTGATCCCAACGCAGATCAAGGAACAGTGTTCTGTCACTTCACCTGCCTATCATGCAGCGCATAGCCACGTAGCGTGTAGCACCACGAGAGCAGGCGCTGCAAGTGGCCCGTGTACTTCCTGTCTCAGAACCTCCTGTAGTCTGCTCCGCTTGTCACTTGCAGGGTTTCACGCCTCTACCACCTCCTGCGACCTGTCACTCACTCTGCTGACAGCTGCTGGGACCCTCCCCCTACTCCTCCTCCACCTCCACCTCCTCCTCCCCCTCCCCCTCCTCCTCCAGCTCCTACCCCCCCCCCCCCTCCTCCTCCTCCTCCTCCTCCTCACCTCCTCCAATTCTTCCTCCCTCTCCTCCTACTCTGCCTCTTCACCCTCCCCAACCCCCTCCTTCCCCCACCCTAAGCATGTGGATAGGCTCTCATTTTCATGTGTCTGCCCTCCCCCTATGGGGGTGACAGCTCCCTGTCCCCCTGTCTCATTAGAACCATTGAGTCCCCGCACAGCTTCCCTGATATCCCCTCCCCCCTACCCACCCCCCCCCCCCCCCACACACACACACCTCAACCCCCTCTCTCTCCTACCTCCTTGAGGTGCTAACACCGCCAAGAAGATCATCAGATAGATCGAACATCCTCACTCACACACACTCACACACACATGTGCGCGCGCACAAACACAAACACACACACAGATACACACACACCTTTTTAGACACTTGGACACCTTGACATTCACACACTCATATACACACACACTAAGACATACACACACACACATACACACACACACACACACACACTCATTCTCACAGTCACATTGCGCACAATCAAACAGATTACATTTTATTAAGCTAACTTTTTTTCCCAAAGAGACTTACAATCATTGCATTCAACAATTAGAATACATCCACCCACAAATTCAGAATCTCACAATGATACATGGACACAAACACACTCTCAGACACACAATGACATACTAACCCACATGTAGAGGTGTACACACAAATGCACTTCAATTCTTTTTCAACACACACACACACACATACAAACACCTGTCCTTGTCTGGGGTTCCCCAGGGTGTGACTTATGGGAGTCCTAATAAAATCCTTTAGGGAGACATTGGGAGAACCCCCTCTGTCTGTACCCTGATCTGTCTCTCACTCTTTCAATCTCTTCCTTTCTTGCTCTGTATTTTTCTCTCTCTCTCTTTCTCTCTGCCTCTCTCTCTGTCTTTCTCTTACTCTTGCTCTTCCCTCTTTCTGCTCTCTCCACCCTCTCTTTGTCGCTCAGCACTTTCTGTAAATCTCTCTTTCTTCCCCTCTCCCTGTTTCTCCCTCCTTCTCTCTATCTCTTCCTTTTTGCTCTTGCTCCCCATTTCCTTCTCTCTCTCTCTCTCTCTCTCTCTCGCTCTCTCTCTCTCTCTCTGTCTCTCTCTCTCTCTGTCTCTCCCCCTTTCTCTCCGTCTCTCTTTCTCCCCCTCTCTGTCTGTGTCTCTCCCTCTCCACCACAATATCTGTCTGTTATCTCAGAGGGTGTGTGTGTGTGTGGAGGGGGGCTGTTTTCACCGCGTGTACTCCTCCTCTCGCGGGACCGCTCTTGAAGAAGGCGGGGAACAAAGGTGTTTACTTTTAGAAGACGTTCGAACGGCGAGTGCGGGGCGGCCTTGACATGAAACACGCAACCCCCGCCGCCCCCACGGAGGAACATCAGACGCCGTGCTTTTTCCCGCTCTCTCTGCGTCCTTGAGTGGTAAATGAGCGACGGAGCGGCGGCAGCCCGCCGTTTGATGTTCGTCGACGCCGGGCCCTGGGTAGGGGCGGCCCGAACAGCGGCGCGCTTAATTGCGCGAGGAAATGTTTGTATCATTATAATTTGGGAGAGTCTTTTGTTTTGCTTTTTAACGAAGCCGGCGCCATGTTTGGTAGGAGTTTTGATTAGGAAGCGCGGAGGACCTTTGAATATGGATGAGGAGGAGGTGGCAGGGGGAGGCAGCAGGAGGTGCTGGCGTAGCGACGAGAGGAGCGCCCCGGTTAACCGTGGGGAACGAGAGGAGCTGGCCTTTGCGAGACCATTCTTTAAAAGATTTATTTGGCATTTCATTATAGAGTGAGATGGACAGAAAGGTACGGGGAATAGAGGGGAGGACATGCAGCAAAGGACGACAGGCAGGAATCGAACCCGGGTCACAGCGGCCAGGACTGATCCTTAATGGTACGCGCTCTACCCGGTGCGCCACCGGGGCGCCCGTTTGCGAGGCAATTCTGATCTTGAGTTCCCGTTCTGTTTCCCTCTGCAGATCAATCTGGCTCCAGCCTGTTGAAAGCCTCTTCTAAATTGGTAAAATGATATGACTGATCGGTGCTCGTGGGGGGGAGTTTGTGGTTATGGTGAACAAGGAGCACCGTAGCCTGGCAAAATTAGAGGCAATAACGGAGCAATCAAAGCCGCTTCTTTGTTTGTATGGATCAAATGACCATGCTAAAAGACGCACTCTAACCGTAGCCTCCAGACACAGCGGGGTTAAATGAGACGCTCTGCTCTTGACACCACGTTGACCTCAAGGCTAAGAGCATCCACTCCTGCACAGTCGATTGAATACGAGACGGCTCCTCCAATCAAAAACAACAACACATGGAAAACCAACCAGAGAACCATCATCACTTCACCAGGAGAGCAAGTGAGAGGGAGGGGGGGAGAGCGAGAGAGAGGGATGGAGGAAGAGAGAGACAGAGAGAGAGAGAGGTAGAGGTCGGCTGGTGCTAATATGATGGCTGCTGGCCTCCTCTCCTCTGCAGGGTTCCTCTCAGGGTATAATAGGCTTTACATGTGTAATTAACACTCTGCTCTCCACTGTAGCACTCTGTCACTTCCTCTCTCTCTCTCTCCCTACCTTTCTCTCTCTCTCTATCTCCTTCTCTCTCTATACTTCCCTTTCTCCCCCATTGTCACTCTCCCCATCTCTCTCTCTCTCTCCTTCTCTCTCTATACTTCCCTTACTCTCCTCATTGTCACTCTCCCCCTCTCTCTCATTCTCTCCCTCACTCTCTCTATCTGTTTCTCTCTCTCTCTCTCTCTCTCTCTCTCTCTCTCTCTCTCTCTTTCTCTCTCTCTCTCTCTCTCCACACCTCATCCTGCTTCCCCTCTGTTCTCTCCTCTTTCTCCTGATAACAGCATCGCAGGCGTCGCGCTGTGGCGGGAGACGGACACCTTAGAGCCCTCAACCACCCGACCCCATCCCGCCTCCCCCCCTGAGCAACACCCATCCAACCATCACCCCACCGCATCACCACAGGGGATTCTGGGAAAGGTAGCGGGTAGCGTCGGACCTTGTTGGGGGCAGGGGGGCGGGGGGTGTTGAGTGTGTAAGGGGGGTTCCACGAGGGTCCGCCGGCTCAGCACAGGGATGGAGTTAACAGCTTGCTGTGGGGGCGGGGCGGGTTGACCCCCCCCCGGGTGAAACCCTATAATTACCAGGGGTTGGTTTAATCACGGATGAAACGGAGGAGCGGGGCCGTGTGTAATTAGAGGAGTGGTCACACGTTGGGATTTTATGAATGACTGACTCTGCTGTTTGTTTGTGTTTTAATCACCTAGCCGGCGTCGGACGGCCGTGCTTTGCGTGCGCATATCCAAACGAGGCAATATGCTCCTGCTCCTCAACAGCAGACTTCTCCTCCGCGGGCCTCCTGCCTTAATTACGTCCGAGGAGGGAAGAGGAGGAGGCGGAGGTGGGGGGGGTCCAATTATCTCTCCCCCATCCACTCGCTTTTGCCCCCAAACGTTTCCTCCCCCCCATGTGCCACTAGCTAGCGGCGGTGAGAGGGTGAACGTGTTTGTTTGGCGGTGTGGATGAAATTTCCAGAGCGTTAAAACCCTGACCCATTTCTGATCCGCTAACGACCCGACGGCTCACTGCTGAGTGGAAGGACGGGGAAGACTCCTTTACGGGACTTCTGCCGCTCATTACTTATTCTGCTAGTGAGCTGGATGCTGCTGGGGAGTTGTCTAAATGTTTGGAGGGGGGTGAAGATGGGGGCAGAGGGCGAGGGGCAGGGGGTAGTCACTCAACCATCTTCCAGAAGAAGGGGGTACAATCATATGAAGCCTCTGTCCCAGGGCATCGACACCGCCACCCCAACGTTATCCCGCCGGGGTCTTTGGTCGAACAGCTGATCATGCCCTGCCATCTAACCTCGACCTACTGCTCGTCCTGCTGTCGATGTCTTCACTGCTTTTTATACACTTGTGTAGTTGCACCACACAAGTTATCTCCTCATTGTTCAACCGCAATTAAAGAGGCAAACAGTTAGCGAAACAGATACACGGTTAATAAAAACTGATTACGCTCGAGAAACAGTAGAAGGACTAAACAGCTTCACCGCCTCACATCCCTCCCTGTTCCATCTCCAGCTCTTGTTTCAGTCTTTTTTTTTTGTTCATCGCTTTGCATCGCCGTGGGGAAATTCCCCCGTCAGACCACCGGAACCGGCTGGTGAGCGGCAGGCGTGTCCGCATTTCACACAAGAATCAAGTCCCCCCCCACCCCCCCAACCCCCTCCTCTCACGTCACAGATCTGCCACAGTGCTCGAGCTTCAAAGCCCCGGTGAGCGAAGGC
>NC_136934.1:10493864-10498864 GCF_949987615.1 Pollachius pollachius | reverse complement strand
TGTCTGTCTGTGTGTGTGTCTGTGTGTGTGTATGTGTGTGTGTGTGTCTGTGTGTGTGTGTGTGTCTGTGTATGTGCGTGTGTGTGCGTGTGTGTGTGTGTGTGTGTGTGTGTGTGTGTGTGTGTGTGTGTGTGTGTTCATGCGAGAACAGCCTCAGTGCTTGTGGTCATTATCGGAGCAAAGTCTCCACGCAGCCCGACCAATTAGTTCTGACCCAGAAGGAATATTCTGTAGACTGGCTGTGTGTGCGTGTTTGTGTGTGTGTGTGTGTCTGTGTGTGTGTGTGTGTATGTGTATCTGTGTGTGTGTGTGTGTCTGTGTGTGTGTATTTGTGTCTGTGTGTGTGCGTGTGTGTGTGTGTGTGTGTGTGTGTGTGTGTGTGGGTGTGTGTGTGTGTGTGCGTGTGTGTGTGCGTGTGTGTGTGTGTGTTCGTCTGTGTGTATGTGTGTTGGGGTAGAGGGGGCGCAGCAGACACGGATGGACACACACGCCTACGCTCGGGGGTCTCACGAAGACTATGCCACAAAGCCCTCTCTCTCCCTGGCTCTCTCTATGTCTCTCTCCCTCTCTCTCGCTATGTCCCTCTCTCTCTGTGTCCCTCTCCCTCAATCGCTCCATGTCTCGCGCCCTCTCCCTGGCTCTGTATCTCGGTCTGTCTGTCTGTCTGTCTCTCTATCTGTCTCTCTCTCTCTCTTCCTCTTTTTTTGTCCATTCATTTAAGTACATCCATTTGTTGAAAAACTTTGCCAGAGAAAAAAAAAGGGGTACGAAAAAATGTAGTTGTCAAAAAAAATGTTTTACAGACACACAACACACACACACACACACACACACACACACACACACACACACACACACACACACACACACACACACACACACACACACACACACAGACATTTTATTTATTGTAATAATAATATGATCATTTTAATTGAATCATTACTATATCCAGTTGGGATCCCCACATTGACTTGAGACTTGGTTCGAAACTTATCCTCAAATGACATGAGTCTCGACTCAGATTCGAAATTCGGGACTCGTGAACAATCGTAAATTTTTTTGGCGCCGCATTAACCTTCAGGAAATGTCTGACGAGGTGAATGTTATTCCTTGCGTCACCTTAAGCCTCCGGTGCGCGAGCCGTGTAATTATCGCCGTGTGAATGTGCACGCATTTGTTGGAGATCGCATAATTTTCATAAACAATCCAGAACCATGCAGTCAAATCTCCATTAATTCTCTTTAAACACATGATGCATTCATGAGCATGGGACTGACTTACTCCTTATTTGTTATACAACGCCTAGTTACCACAATAGAGGTAGAGATTTCTCTGTGTTCAAATGTCATAGCGTCATAGCATTTTCATCGGCTCAAAAGATTTGCAAATACTAAAATAACGCAGCTCGTATATCATGCACATCAATAACTCTGATATAATCATCACAAAATTATTATGTACGAAACGTGACATTAATATAGAAAAAAACTAATGATAAAAACGTAGGCTATATGATTAATATTATGATGTTTATTTTGCTCCTATTATATGTTAGCTTGTGTAGGTCGTAAACTTAAATGATATATGAATCCTATTGCATTTAAGTCAATTATGTTGTATGTATCAATTTACTTCATCCATTTTTCACAAAGGAGGAATTTGGAATTGGGCTAGCCTAGTATTCAGCTTTTTAGTTAAAGAAACTAAACTAATTGGTATCGCATAGGTACTTGGTATCAGCCCATTCAAAAATGTGATGCTCTGAATCTGTATCAGTAATGAAAATGTGGGCTTGGTGCAACTCTGTTACAACCATAACCCACTTGAGAATTGACTTCGACTCGTGACTAAAGACTTGAGACATGACTTAGACTCGTGACCAAATACTTGAGACTTGCAAAAAATGTCTTGTAAGCATCTCGGCTAGTTGGACGTGAGGATGTTTATTTGATTTGTTGCCCTCCTCTGGCTGCAGGATACCTCAAATCACACTTCTGTTATTGCACATTCTGTAAATGTAGGTATCCTCCCTACATCTACCGTCCTTACAAGATGTGTTTCTGATATCCTATATCCTATATACGGGCGACCGGCTCCGACAAGACCATGCACGACATCTACAAAAGTGACGTGGCTCGTGTCTCCGGCACTGCTAGCGCAGGTTCAGCAAAATGCCCCCACCTGTCATGACAGCTAAACCGGTCTGTTAGCCAGCACTAGCCTCTCTGCCGATAGGTGCTATTTTAGAGGTTTCCAACATGTTCCCTTTTCACCATGCCCCATCTTACCATAATAGTGTCTCTGTTTCAGTGTGTTGCTGTGATTTTGACTGGAGGCCTGGCCATCCTTGACGGCTACTAGCCCACACACATCACCATGGACATTACTGACTTCCATTTTTTTAACATTGTATTCAAAATGTTTGCTTGTTATACTATATGTGTCGACTATGGCACCAATTGCACTCATTACCATCCGTGAAATGAAGGATCCTCGGCTCTATGTTCCTGCTCAAGATGCCATTTTTAATTAAGGGTGTTTTATCTTGCCATTTGGGGGGGGGGGGTAAGTTTAGGGGGTGTAATAAATATATGGCCTTTAAAGCCATTTGAGACTTAAGCAAAAGGGCTACACAAATTAAAATGACTTGACTTGACTTGAAACCTTACAGGTCTTGTATTCCCTCTTCTCTGGCCAGGTTACCAGAGTTCTGTCTGGAAGGTGAACCTAAGCAGCAGGGGCAGCAGGAGATGCTAGTGGATTGGCTGTCTGATTCCCAGATGATGGGTTCTGCTTTCAAACCCTAACATCAGGATTCTAGCTAGTGGCATAGAGCAATAAGCCCCCTAACCCATACCAACCCCTTAATGACATGTATCTAAAAAGATAACTGCAGTTACAATTTGAATAGAGCGTATGCTAAATTTGTACATATAAAATATAATAGAATAGAATCCAGACAACATACACTGGATGCCATTATATTATGCTAAGCATGATACAGCATGATACTTGATACAACAACTGTCTATGTAATAATCTGTAGCTGATGCCTGTCCATATTTACAAAATGTAGTCAAGTATAGTAAATTAAGCGATTCTGGGTCAAGTGCGGAGGGAGGGTTCGTTAGTGGATGTCATTTGAATATTCAGATGAGTGTTTTAATTGAACTGAACAAGTGTTCACACATGGCAGGGGCCCAGTGGTGTTACTGGGCTGCCTGGGGCCGTGTGGGACCCCCATGCAGGGGCCGGGGCCCCTATCAGCTGGAGGCCCCTGGGAGAGGAGGAGGGCAGGAGACACCACCAGCACCCCCCCACACACACACACACACATTCAAATATGCAAATAGACACACACACACACACACCTGACAGGCACACACATACACAAACACACACACACATTTGAGCACCATATACACCCCCCCTCCCCCCACACACACACACACACACACACACACACACACACACACACATACATACACACACACGAGCACTAAACACAAGAAAACACACACACGCATGGGCAAAATGCCCTCAGGGCACTAGTCCACAAGGCTACCATACATGCACTCACACACAACCGCACACACACTCACACAGACAAACCCATGTGCATCTCATGTGCCCACAAATGCAAACCTACAAGACTAGAATAACGGATGTGCGCAAACATATACAGACAGAAACACACACACACACACACACACACACACACACACACACACACACACACACACACACACACACACACACACACACACACACATACACACACACACACACACCCGCACAACTATCAAAAATGGATGGACACACACATACACACAAATATTTGAAACACACACACGCTAAAGAAGAGGCAGGAATACAAACACACACACATACATGAGCACCTAGCCCAGACTACATGCACAGCAACAGTGAGAGAATGAGGGAGTGGGAGAGCAGAAGGACAACATAACAAAGGAAAGGAGAGAAGGAGAGAGAGAGCGAGAGAAAGGGAGGACGTAAAGAAAGATCAGTGACGTTGGCTTCACACGAGAAAACAGACCAATTAGAGAGAGACATTGAGAGCATGTGACTTCCTTTAATGATGGGAGGGCAAAGTGACAAAGTGTTTGTAAGTCTCTCTCTCTCCCCTTCTTTCTCTCGCTCCCTGCCTGCCTGCCTGTCTCTCTCTCTCTCTCTCTCTCTCTCTCTCTCTCTCTCTCTCTCTCTCTCTCTCTCTCTTTCTCTCTCTCTCTCTCTCTCTCTCTCTCTGTATATATATCTGTCTATCTATCTCCTACTATTAGTGTTGAAACAGTCATTGGAAGTTTGACTGAATATAGAAGTTTTAAATCATATTGGGAAAACTTAGACGGAAAACTCTTGCTAAATTGTCAGCCTTTTTACCTCCAGAAGACACATGTGCATCAATTATATATTTGTCTGTGTCCTTTTCGAACTTTAACCTGTATGGTCAATGGATATGAGGAGGGGAAGTGGTGTACAGTATAGCCATAAAATAGAACTGCGTCAAAAATGGCAAAATCGCCATATTTGACGTCAATTTATATCAATGCATATCCAACAAGAAGTGCATTTTGACCCTTTTGGCCTTCTATAATAATATGTCTACGTTTGTGTCTGTGTGTGTGCGGGGGGTTATTTTAGTGTATGTCTGTGTGTGTGTGTGGGGGGGGGGGGGGCTGTATTGTGTGTATGTGTGCGTTGGGGGTATATTTAGTGTATTTGTGTGGTGGGGCAGGTTTATTGTGTGTATGTGTGTATGGGGGTTATATTTAGTGTCCGTGTTTGAAGGGTGGTATATTATGTGTATTTGTGTATGGGGTGGGGTATATTTACATCCTATGTATATAGGATCTGTTTGGTGATGTGGAGGGGTGTATTATGTGTGTTATGTGTATTTATGTGTGTGTGGGGGGGTATAATGTTTATTTGTGTGTGTGTATGGAGGAAATATTTAGTGTATGTGCGTGAAGGGGGGG
>NC_136934.1:10488370-10493664 GCF_949987615.1 Pollachius pollachius | reverse complement strand
TTTTCACAACACCGATCAGTCTTGTACGGAGATCCATTTAAAAGACAATGACAATGTAATCAGGACCAATCAGAGACTGTTGTTGTAGTTGATGACGTAAACGGGCAAATCAGGGACTGTGTCGTAGTTGATGACGTAAAATATAGGCCACAGCTTGAAAAAAACGGACTTGCAACGAGGTAACCTTAACTTTGGCAGAGTAAACACAGCCATGAGTGCAGTTATGCAGAAATAGACTCAAAAACAAATATTGAACGAGAACATGCAATTTCTTTCTCGGTTTAGAAGACATTTTTCCCTGTTCTCCTTTATTCCGTAAATCCATTGAACAGTGCACCATGATGGTGTCACATATTTTGTTAGGCTGATTGGCTGAAAGAGTTTGTCTGTATAGGCTATTAATAGATTTGTTTGTAATGTTATAAATAGTGAATGAACGTTTAGTCTGACCTACTGGCTTTGCTGTGTTTGCTTTATGGTGTCGTGCTCACTAGAACAGGACACAAATTGTTACCTATTTCCTGTTGGCGCCTATTTAATACTTATCTGTCTTGCTTCCAAAACATTTTTTTAAATCCACTTTCAAGTGCTGTCACCTCGCTCACTTTGTGCAAATAAAGTTGTTGAGTTGCAGGTATCATTATGTTGTAAATTCATGCAAATGCCATGCAAGTGGATATACCTGTTCAAACTAGATACATTAGCTACAAGGAGAGAAATGACTCAGAGGAAGAGACCAGCCCTCAAAACAAATCAGAGATCTGTGCATTGGCTTTGTACGTCAGAGGCTGACATACTTTTAAAAGTATGTCCAAGTACTTTTCTAGGCAGAGGCTTAAGAACGGATTTAAACAAGCCTTGTTCATACATAGTACCGTTGTCACACTCAACTTTTAACATGGTGTGTGTGTGTGTGTGTGTGTGTGTGTGTGTGTGTGTGTGTGTGTCGGTGGGTGTGTGTCGGTGGGTGTCGGTGGGTGTCGGTGGGTGGGTAGGTCGGGTTGTGTGCAGGTGGGTGTCTGTGTATGTGTGAGACAGAGAGAAAGTATGATGAGTCATGAGTCATATGAGTCAAATTGATGGTAAGGATCAAATTGTGCATGAGGCCACTCTATGAATCTCGCTTTTATGTACTTCAGTTTCAGCTGCCTAGACAAGTAGAAGGAAGTCAAATAAAATTACAAAAATTATAAAATGAATATGGAATCAATAATGACTTCTCTTAATGCTGTGAAGACTTTTTGCAAAAATGGTACATTAATTGACCATTCATTATTGGTTAACTAATTTACATTAGTAGCATTAACTGAACGAAATCTTTTACAATTCCCATGTGACAGGAAGGGAATGCTTACAATTAAGGATTAAGTCAAATACTATTTAGTTTGTATCTTACCTGTCGATTAAGGCGTATGGTGACGAGTAGCAGATGCTTTTGCTTCTGTTTTTCTTGAAATCCGTCACACTGCCTCCTGTCTGCAGAAAACAACATCAGACATGAATGTACTTTTGCTCTTACGTTGATAAAGCAATATGTGTGTGTTTTAATGCATAGAAGGTGTGTGTTTGTGTTTGTGTGTGTGTGTGTGTGTGTGTGTGTGTGTGTGTGTGTGTGTGTGTGTGTGTGTGTGTGTGTGTGTGTGTGTGTGTGTGTGTGTGTGTGTGTGTGTGTGTGTGTGTGTGTGTGTGTGTGTGTGTGTGTGCATGGGCACTTGCCTTGTTGCCCCTCTCCAGTGATGTCCTTAAACCATCGTTAGAGTCATGAAGCTTCCTGTTTGCCAACCTTCATACATTAAAAAAAAGTATACGTTTGTTTTATTCAACAATATATATATGTATATATAAATATAAATATGTTCACCAACCAACAATTATTTGCATTAATGCAGTATACTATACTGCATACAACTGTGTGTGTGTATGTGTTCGCGTTGCGTGCATGCATGTGTGCGTGGATATCCCAGGGGCTGGGTTTGTAGTGTGATTTGCATACTTACTGTAGCACCTCTATCTGTCTCTCCAGACTGTCCCTCTCATCAGAAAACACTTTCATCATCTCTTCGTCTCTGAATCATTAAGAATCAGGAATTGGTCAAATGAAAGCACAGCTTGAAGAAACACATGTCTGCCATTGATTAGTAGTAATTATCACACCGATGTTGAAGACAAATAGTATGAAAAATGTTCAGTATGTTAATTTATGAATGGACAAATTGTATCTCTCTAAAAGAAACACAAGCACAAACGTATATTACAATTAGGGAATTTAGCAGACGCTTTTATCCAGAGCGACTTACATCGGTTAATACACACATTGACACACCGACGGCAGAGTCAACCACACAGGGCGACAGCCAGCTCGTCAGGAGCAGTTAGGGTTAAGTGTCTTGCTCAGGGACACATCGACACTCAGCTAGGAGGACCTGGGAATCGAACCAGCAACCTTTTGGTTACAAGACAACTGCTCTCCCTTCTGAGCTAAGCAGCCTCAGACTGTATTTTCTCTGTCTGGATTCCCTCATTGTTGCCTGGTTGCTGGGGTAATGCTGCCGAGGCACTCATTGAGCATGTGAAGTCACACCAGGATATCCTGTTGCATGCAACATAAACAGCCCTGGGTCTCGGGAGGTGTCTGTCCGTCAGTCTGTCTAGGGGGGCGTGGCCTCCCCTCTCACCCACCCACTGTTTATCCTTTGCCTCTGTTCCATTCTGCCTGAAAGTGTCTGTCTGTCATTTGCTTATCGGTCACGACCGCATTAAAAGATATCCATCGGAGAAAAGTACTGCACAGGCAAACACTGAGTTAGGGACAGAAATCACAATTACCTCTTTAATAATCTCAGCACGAATTAACCAACAGAGCATGAAGTATTCAGAAAGCAATTATAAATAAATAAATGAACAAGCTAAAAAACGGTGGGGGGAAAAGCGGTGTTTATAAACCCAATGTCACCCCTAACTCAACAATTCAAACTTTAAACCCAAATCCAGTTGGAGGCCAGACTGAGGTCTCACCGTTCAGAGTTCATGCTCTGATCCGTCAGGTCGGTTTTCAGAGAGTCCATCTCACTCTGCAGACAGGCGATGTTGGTTTGGGACTTCATGAGGTCCTGCTTCAACCGCTGGTTCTCCTGAGGAGGAGGAGGAGGTGGAGGAGGAGGAGATAGAAGAGGAGAGGAAGGAGGAGGGGGAGAGGGTGAGGAGGAGGAGGAGGAGGAGGAGGAGGAGGAGGAGGAGGAGGAGGAGGAGGTGGAGGAGGAGGGGGAGAGGGTGGGGAGGAGGAGGAGGA
The DNA here is from genome assembly GCF_949987615.1 of Pollachius pollachius. Taxonomy (NCBI): domain Eukaryota; kingdom Metazoa; phylum Chordata; class Actinopteri; order Gadiformes; family Gadidae; genus Pollachius; species Pollachius pollachius. The sequence goes on along the minus strand of NC_136934.1, from coordinate 10,490,375 downwards.
GGAGATAGAGGAGGAGGGGAAGGAGAAGGAGGAGAGGGTGGGGAGGGGAAGGAGGAGGAGGAGAGGGTGGGGAGGAGGAGGAGGAGGTGGAGGAGGAGGAGGAGGGGGAGAGGGTGGGGAGGAGGTGGAGGAGGAGATAGAAGAGGAGGGGAAGGAGTAGGGAAGAGGGTGGGGAGGAGGAGGAGGTGGAGGAGGAGATAGAAGAGGAGGGGAAGGAAGGGGGAGAGGGTGGGGGGAGGAGGAGGAGAAGGTGGAGGAGGAGGAGATAGAAGAGGAGGGGAAGGAGGAGGGGGAGAGGGTGGGGAGGAGGAGGAGGAGGAGGTGGAGGAGGAGATAGAAGAGGAGGGGAAGGAGGAGGGGGAGAGGGTGGGGAGGAGGAGGAGGAAATAGAAGAGGAGGGGAAGGAGGAGGAGAGGGTGAGGAGGAGGAGGAGGAGGAGGAGGTGGAGGAGGAGATAGAGGAGGAGGGGAAGGAGGAGGAGGAGGAGGAGAGGGTGGGGAGGGGAAGGAGGAGGAGGGGAGGGTGGGGAGGGGAAGGAGGAGGAGGGGAGGGTGGGGAGGAGGAGGGGAAGGAGGAGATGGTGGGGAGGAGGAGGAGGAGATAGAAGAGGAGGGGAAGGAGGAGGAGGGGAGGAGGAGGAGGAGGAGGAGGAGGAGGAGGAGTAGGAGGAGTGTGGGAAAGAAAGAAACCGAGAGGAAGAAAAAGGAGGTTATATTGTGTTAAGCAGGCAGATGAAGGCTAGTTCCATACATCTTCACTGATGTGTGAAGGGCCAGTTCAATATCCTGAAACTATTTTGTGTTTGTTGCACTTTTTTGTGTTCGTTGTAGTGGATATGCATGCTTTGATAAAAATACTTTTGAAAAAAATACTCCCTTTTTTTCAAAGGTTTTAAGAAGAGATTTTTAAATATATCTCATTCGACTCAACATTTGGTGTATGAAATACAAAAGTTAAAGAAACCTCAGAGAGGCCTTCACACACTTTTTACAGAAATGTTTTCGATGTTTTTTCTGCTTCTAGTATCTCTGGAAGGAGGGATCCTTGTGTGTCCCGTTTCTTCCTCCCTCAGACTGCATTATGGGGAGTTCTTTACTCTCCATTTTGAGAGCTCATGGTCACAGCATGTCCTATACAGTTGGCATTTGAAGCCATTTAAATGGTCTGTTATTGTGATAACGATCTATGCAAATTAACCTGACCTGACATGACCTTAAACAAGGCTGGCGCCGTTATAAAGTCCTGTCTCTGTACTCAAACTTACTATCGTGAGCTCGTTGATCCTCTTCTTGAGGGAGAAGCTCTCATCCCTGTTGCTGATGTTCTTGAACTTCTCTTCTATCTGGTGGAGAACAGAATTGTTAGCACCATCAGGGAGATGTGTTGAATTATTAATGGATTCAGTGATCTATTTCTGGGTATGATTCCCACTGAATGAGACAAATCACTGATATGGGTTATCTTGTTACAACAGTAGAGCACAGGAACTACATAACAAATGTTATTGACAGCTATCATGACGGTGTTTTTTGTAACAGCTTTTTAACAGCTCATTGTGGACATGAGTAGGAGCATGTTTACATGCGAACCTGTCGATCAGGATTTATTGGCTATCATTTAATGTACTGATGGGTAAACAGACACTAGCAGTGCTAAGTTAGCCAACTTGTGATGTATGCGTAATATGTTCTGTTTCAAGAAGATTTAATTATCTCTGGTCAGACGCCTTGTAAATGCAGCCTGTGTTGTTCATCAAAGAGTTGACTATTCACACTGTTGTGAATAGTACAATGTTCAAAGGAACAGTGATTTATTCATGGTTTGTTCATGTGGAGCCAAAACTTTAGCTAGCTAATTTCCCATCCATTCAACATTGTCCACCTCCAAAAAGGTCAAAGATGCATAAAGTAACAAACTTTATAAAAGCAATTCAAGATTAATACAATTCAGCCAAGCAGTTGTACACTGTTCTATTCCAAAGACAAAAACTCTCATGTATACATAC
>NC_136934.1:10435870-10483370 GCF_949987615.1 Pollachius pollachius | reverse complement strand
TCTGAGGGACTTCAGGCATCTGAGGCATCGGAGAGTTTTGAAGGATCTGTGTGTTTTGAGAAATCTGAGGGATTGGAGGGGTCTGAGGAATCTGAGGGTTTTGAAGCGTCAGAGGGTTTTGAGGGATCTTCGGGGCCTGATGGTTCTAAGGAGTCTCAGGGGTCTGGGATCTGAGGAGTCTCAGGGTTTGGAGGGGTCTGAGGGGTCTGTGGGATCTGATTAAGTGTGGTGGGAGAAGTAAAACTGTAAAAAGTAAAAACAATAAAATCACACCAAACAAAAGCCTGGGTTGTTGAACTTCTTTCAAATTCTCTGCAAGTAAACCTCTGAATTCTGATTGACGTGAACTGGACACGGCAGGAACATCTGTTGAGTTGTAACACAAACACACAAACACAGACACACACACGCACGCACACACACACACACACACACCTGAGAAGTGTCTCACCTGGGTATGAACATCGCCTGTTCTCCCAGCCTTCTCTCGAAGTCCTCCCAGGCCACGGAACCATCCGCCTCCAGCATCCCTGGGCCGTTCACGTAGCGTTCCTGGAAGCCGTTGATGAACTCTTCCAAGGTAACCGTGGCGTCTTGGTCGACGTCCAGCTGGTCGAATATTCTCTCCGCTTCGCTCACCGACACTCCGAGTTCCGAGCAGAGGGTTAAGAACTCACATTTTTCAATCCGCCCCGAATGATTCGCATCATAGGCGTGGAAGAGCGTGCGCAGCCGCTCCTGCTCCAACGCGCTCATGCCCAAAGGCAACGCGCTGCCCTGGCTGGATGAATAAGGGAGTTATTGGCGCTCTCAAAGAAGCTTACTTGGACACTTTGTCCCCGTTAATCCTTGTAAACAACACGATGTCCGAAAACAACAGCCATCCCAGTTTACATCTGTTCGTTTATAAGCTCCAAATATTACTACAAATCCGAAATTGTTCCATTATAGTTGCTGTTCTTGCGTTTTGTCATACAAAAGTAGGCCTGTATGTCGTTTCCTAACCCTTGTTGACTTGTTACGTTTGAGTGGGAGAAACACCGTTTGTGAGTGTTTCATCAGGTACAGGTATGGCCGCCGCCCATCGCCCGCCCCCTTTCCAGTCTGGGACAAACAGGGAGTTTTGGGCACTCTGCCATGAGTGCGCTTACCACCTGTGATCGACTAAATACACTTCAGCCATGTGATATAAACTCTGAACACACACTCTGAACACACAGCAGTTTACACGAACACGCAGTTCAGATCACAGGAACTGACTCGTTAATGCCAAACCTCTATACCTTTCCATATCAGTATTCTACCATATCATTTATCACACAGGCTATCTGGTGTAGTTAATTTGTAGCAACTTGAACTTAAACACACAGTTGATATGAAAACACAAAGTATCAAATTAGATTTGTGCTTTAAGTGGTAGTATCTGCATTTTTATTATGCCTACTTTGTTATTCGTCTGTTTAACCATTCCTCCCCCTCTTTAAACAAACAGCCCATAAACACACAATAACAATGTTGGTGTATCCTAAAACCATGACTCCTATGGCTATGCATTATTCATTATCATTTGTATTTATTTTATTTATTGAGGTTTTAAAGTAATGTTAGTTTTAGTATTATGTTTATGTCCGTTATATATTCAAATGTGTCTTGAATTGTAAAACTTTATCAGTCACTATTGATATTTGAAATTAAGTAATAACTTCCTCACACTTAAGACAAAAAGGCAGCCTAACATATATTTCTAGATTGTGATCATCCTCTTCAAAGCAAACGTAGAGGTGGCCATGCTGAGGAACTTTCCCACCTGCAGAGAGTGAAATGAGTGTGTTCCCCTACCTGCAACATTAGCACTACTGGATACAACTCATTGATCTCCTCCTGGGTCAGAATGGTTTCAATAAGCCCGGTCCATGATCTATAGATGCATGATTGCATCCCTGTTTATCTTACGCATGGAGCTATTATCAATCCCACATAGTGTTGTGTGATTGCAGATCACACAACACTGATCAACCTTTTTAGGATCACTCCATAGCCTTGTTTGATTGAATATTAAATTAAACTCCTTTGAAATATATGTGCAGAGATAGTTAGGTCACCTCTGTAATCTTCCATATAAACAAAGATATATATATACATATACACATATATACAAACCTTTTAATAACAATGATATAACGCAGTTATAGCAAAGTTCGATCATAACTGATTTATGTCATTACTAACATAAAAGGCTCTTTTCCTGACTTCCTCATCCTTTAATGCCACATCTCCATCACTAAACGATTGTCCTTTTGTAATGGGCCTATCCACATGAAAATATGGCACGCACACGCACGCGCACACACACACACACACACACACACACACACACACACACACGCACGCACACGCTTTTAATTAAGAATAAAGCATGTCAGGCATTTGGACAAGCACATGGTAAAAAAACAACCAGTGAAACAAATTAATATAGCTTAAAGGTTATTTCAAATATACATACACAAACTAGCTTTTGTGTGTGTGTGTGTGTGTGTGTGTGTGTGTGTGTGTGTGTGTGTGTGTGTGTGTGTGTGTGTGTGTGTGTGTGTGTGTGTGTGTGTGTGTGTGTGTGTGTGTGTGTGTGTGTGTGTGTGTGTGTGTGTGTGTGTAGTTGTGTTAGTGTGTGTCAGGGCAGAGGATCCACTTTAACACTTTCATGGACTTCTCTGATCTCTCTCTCAGAGGGGATATCAGCGCAGCCATACAGATGAAGAAGCTTTAACCTGGTCAGACAGACAGACAGACAGACAGACAGACAGACAGACAGACATTCAGGTAGTTCAGCAGCTAGACGGGCAGACAGATTATTATTAAAAGTGCATTTTTAGGAATGTCATAGTTTGTGTTTTTGGAAAATAAATTCAAATATCAAAAGATTGCAGTACTTTTTCCCCGTTTCAGTTTTACACAGTTTCCCCAAAGTCTGCTGATCTCTGTGAATCCTTGTCATTTGTTAGGTGAGTGTGATTTGTTTACTTCTTGCAGTGCCGACAGAGACGGAGAATGTTTTCTGGGCTGATGTGGCAGAAGCTGAGCTTGACTGTATGGAGGTGTTCATTACACCTGTCTGCCAGTACAGCTAGCCTGTAACAGAGAATAACACTTCATCTAGGAAGGGAGATTCAGGTCGTCCAGGGGCAAAGGAACCGTGGAAATAAATAGAGAGAGCATCAAAATATACTTATAAATAGGGATACAAATGTCATATAGGTCACCCTCTGTTTCCAGTGCTAGTGGAGCTGAGGTCCACCATTTGCAGCCCCTTGCAGCACAAAGCTACACACTTGACACCTGCATCTGTGACTGCTTTGCAACCACTCACATCTAGGGATCTGGAAAACACAATTGGATACAGTTAGAAAAACCCATCTTGTGACTCATTTTCTGGTAGGCCAAAATATGTTTGCGATCTGCCATTGTGTGATAGGTTGTGTGTGTGTACATTTGTGTACATGTGCGACTGTGCGTAATGCATGCGTGCATGTGTGTACGTGTGCGTGAATGCATGCTTGTGTGTGTGTGTGTGTGCGTGTGTGTGTGTGTGTGGTTTTGTAATAAACCCGCCCCAAAAAAGAAAGACAGAGAGATTGAAGGAACATAAATTGCTGCTGAGGATTTCAATGATATCATGGTAAGTCAAACGCATCATGCCCCACGCGAAATTCAAGCAGCTCATTCAAAAACAGTTTGTTTGATTACCTGATGTGTATGCGTGAATGCATGCGTGTGTGTGTGTGTGCGTGTGTGTTTGTGGTTTTGTGATAAGCCCCCCCAAAAAAGAAAGACAGAGAGAATGAAGGAACTTAAAGTGCTGCTGAGGATTTCATTCATATTATGGTGAGTCAAACGCATCATGCCCCCCGCGAAATTCAAGCAGCTCATTCAAAAACAGTTTGTTTGATTACCTGATGTGTGGAGTGTGAGAGCAGATGCTGCTGAGTGTTAGGTCAGAGACCCCCGGACAGGAGGCTAGGCTGAGGCTCTGAAGGCCTGGACACTGCTGGAGTAAGCGGTCCATAAGGCCATCGCTCACCTGTGGAGAGGTGGGTGTGTGGATGGGAACGCAGACAGAATCACTAGCCTGCTTGTGGACCACTCAGGGTGTAATAGCTCTTAGTCATTGGCTATTAAATCTGGTATAACCATTCAGTCACAACCCTTGATAATATGTATGTTTCTTTTTCCATGGGATATTTGGAGTACATGGGTCTGCAGGGACAATTTAACTTAATTTAACTCAAATATTGCGTGACGAGACAGGTATATAAAATATACAATAGATATACACACATAAATAAACAGAGAGAGATGGGGGTGAAAGGAGCAACAGAGAAAATATTGAATAAAATATGACCATCCCAGAGTGTGATGAAGTATGGGAAAAAGGTACAATGGCACAAAACTTACTGCCTGCAGTCCTGTTAGGTTGAGGGAGAGGAGAGATTTGAGCTGTGATGTCATCAGTGTGAGACAGCGTGTGTTCACCTTTGGCACTTGACCGATATTTAGGTGTCTGAGACCCGGACACAGCTAGAATGTGAACCAATAAAAGTTTGCATTAGGTGCTCGGTTTCCAAAATATAAATTGATTTACATTACAAAACATTGACTGAAACATTCGTTCAGGGCACTGATTTACCCGGTAAACTTTCTCCAGACAAGAGGAGCTTAGGAAATGACAGCCAAATACCTCCAATGTAGACAGACTGATGGAAAACAAAAGAAACATGATCACACAACACACACGCACACAAACACAAACACAAACACACACACACACACGCGCAAACAGACAGATTTACAGTTGTAGAGCAGGGTATGACCTCTCTCTGTGTGTCTTGACCAGGTTTATCAGTGCTTCGTTGGTGACCTGACAGCCATTCAGGACAACCACTTCCAATCTCAAACTTCAGCATGTCACCCGTGGCAGCAAGATAGACAGAGAGAAAGTGTTATGATTACACTCAGTCTGCACTACATCAATTTTAACACTACAATTGTATTTTTAACATTGGTAGATATGTTTCATCATTAAAGAAAGAAAATGATATACTCCTGCAACAATGTGCAATCTTACTTTTACTGGGCTTTTACTGATGGCTGGTTTAATCTGTGCAGATTGATTTCTCAATGCACGAGTGTGCAGCCTTATTCAGCCCCAGAGTCCAAACTGACTCAGGGCCAGGTGAGGCTGCTTAAACCAGCCATCATCCACACACACACTCTTTTATAATATATCGGAACTGAATATGGAAATTGTCTTAACCCTTCATATTCACGTATGCACACCAAAAGGCCATACTGTAGATGAATTGAAACACTGCTTATGTCTGTATTGGATTTATCCACCTCTAACTGTTAAACGGCTCCAACCAAAACGGCTCCAAGCTGTATTTAATGAAAATCAATAATCCTTCTATCCTGCATTCTCTGATTCTAGGAACGCTAATTTTGCACAAACCTAGCTGGTGTATTAGGGAACTCTCTGACCTTTCTTGATTTTGTGAATTTTATGCCTTTGCTACGGCTTATCATGTGATTCTTATTAGTGATGTTCGGAACAGAATGTTGAGGATACAAACACAGACATGTGTGTGTGTGTGTGTGTGTGTGTGTGTGTGTGTGTGTGTGTGTGTGTGTGTGTGTGTGTGTGTGTGTGTGTGTGTGTGTGTGTGTGTGTGTGTGTGTGTGTGTGTGTGTGTCATACCCAGTGGCGTTCTCAATTAGCGACGTAAGCCCTGCATCAGTTGCCCCGCTCCAGCTCAGGTTTAGATTGGTTAAGCGTTTACACGACTGACCAATCAGACGCAGCAACAGGTTACCATGGAGTCCGGGCCCAATGCAACTTGTCACATTGAATTTCTGCAGCCAATGAACAACAATGAAAAAGATGCACATTGTTTATGAAACATAATGATACCTATGATACATAGGTGGTCTTCCTTGTATGAATATTTTAAGTTTTATAGATCAAAAGGGTTCGACATTTGAATTAGCTCAGGAGCATCAAACGTTCCTGTGATCATAGTTTATTATGATTGATTAATCGTTAATGATGATTGATGATTATTGTTGATTATAATCGAGTATGATGAGTATGTAAGTATCCATCCCTGATCCCAAAGTACAATAAACATTCATTTTACACCATTTCCTTGAATTTGACGACAAATATCCCATCCTAGCCACGCTTTCTCATTGTACCTCCAGGGAAGCGGTACAGAGTGAGAAGAAGGTCTCCAGAGCACGTGGGCTGACAGAGAGGCTGCTACACCTGTACAAAGACACACTTTGAGGCCTCCGGACCCCCAGCCAGCTCAGCCACTGCTCTGTCAGGGCCCCGTTCCTCCTCTCCACTACTGTCCCTGAGGAGAGCAGGAAACAGCAGGAGGGGGTTTGAGAGTTTGTGTGTGTGTGTGTGTGTGTGTGTGTGTGTGTGTGTGTGTGTGTGTGTGTGTGTGTGTGTGTGTGTGTGTGTGTGTGTGTGTGTGTGTGTGTGTGTGTGTGCATGTGCATGTGAGTGTGTGTTTGCATGTGTGTGTGTGTGTTTGCGTGTGTGTGCGCGCGTTTGAGTGTGTGCGTGCGTTTGTGTGCGCGCGTTTGAGAGTGTGTGTGTGTGTGTGTGTGTGTGTGTGTGTGTGTGTGTGTGTGTGTGTGTGTTAGTGTGTTAATAAGTGTTTGTATGCTCTCATATAAATATATGAGAGCATGTGGTCTTGGGTTATCTTGTGTTGATACAGTGGGTAGGAAGAAGTTGTTACATCATGGGAAACAACCATGTGGCCCACACACACACACACACTTGCGAGCACACACACACACACACACACACACACACACACACACAAACACATATACATACACTCACGCCTTACAGAGTGTGTGATCGTTGGCCAGCTGGTGCATGCGGTGGCAGACCTGAGCCACTGTGGACAGGTGATTGTGAGGGAGAAGAGACAGAACCGATAGCCACACCTCATCAGGTAGACACAGCCACTGATTGAATACAGCGACATCTGCTGGCTGTCAGGAGAAATGCAGACATAAACAAACAAGTCAACGGGATCTTTGCTGTATCAGTTGCAGGGCTTTTTAAAGGGGACATCATACCACCTAGATTTATGCTGGATAGATCAGTCTACCTGCCTACCTAGTGGACGGTAGCAAATGTTGCTTTTCTATACATCAAACATCCAGGTGGAAACTCCCAATTGTGAGAAACATTCACAAGTGTCCCACTAAAATGTGTCAGACTAAAATGAAAACACAAGATAGTGTGGCAGAAAGTGTGCAGCTATGATTCTCTCGGAAAGTACGACAGTCCTCTGAGACTGGAAATAGTATATGATAAGCTATTCTCTGAATTATTCAATAAACGTAAAAAGAAACAATGCCCATGCAGGTTTTTGCCTAGTACTGATCTGTTGCCGACGTATTAACCTAAATTAGAGCTAATTTTCTGAGTTTACCTTGTGCCATATTAGCATAACAGCAACTAAGGGAAGGATGAAAGATTAAAATAATAACATATCATACCCTGTATTTGGTAACCTGGTTGGGGCCCAATTCAACACTTGTTGCTGCATCTGTTAAAAAAGAAAAAAGCATTTCCTAAGCAGTCTGTATGTCTATCTCTAAGCTGTCTATCAAATCTTTTTCAGATTAATTTTCATGAAAAATAAAAGAAACGTCACACACAAAGCAATTTGCGTTCTCTGTGTATTCTCTTCTCTGATGTGTAAACAGACTGATAGCAAAACTACATTTATATTCTGATTTTGATAGTAAACTCACTACTTGAGGCTTGAGACTCAGCGTGTGGATGACCTCCAGCTGGTGTAGTGGTGTTTGTGAATGTGCCTGGTGGCCTGTTTGTTTTTGAGGGGATTTGTTTCTCTCCTGCTGACCAGCATCTGGTTGGGATGGGAGACCTTCAGAGAGAGAGAGAGAAAGAGAAAGAGAAAGAGAGAGAGAGAGAGAGAGAGAGAGATTTTGAGATTTTACAAACCAACTTTATTTACATATTAGTTATATCACATGAACATTAATAAAGTGCCATTTGTGCGTGTCTCTTCATTTAAAAAATAGATTCTTTTAAAAATGTGTGCAATCAGCAAGTCATACTCCACAATAGAACAGACAATATTTTTATAGCACCAGCGATTTTTAAAAGTGTCCAAATCTCCAATATTCTTATAAAATGTGTACTCTAGCCACAGCCTGGCCCTGATGTTGCAAAGCCAGACTGTGCGTGAATCCTGTCCTTCTTTGTTTTCCACACGTTTTTTTCTACTAATGTAGATTGCCATTTTTGCTTCCCCTGAGCGATAATTTAATAATTGCCACTTGTCCTTTCTTTCTTTTTTGTACTCAGCCCCCATGATAAAAAACATTCTCAGAGAAATTGACACCAAACAAATTAAAAACCAATCCTAAAAGAGTGTAAAACTGTGCGAGCCTCTTGCACTCAGTAAAAACGTCGGCAGTCCGCTTCTTGAGGGGGGGTTTATAAAACAACTTCCACTGTGGGCCGGGCCCATTGCGGCCCCCTAACCTGTTGGTCCACACAGTGGGGGGGCGGTTGCTCAGCCCGGCTGATGCTCTTCACGCAGTTTACATAGACAGTTTTTTTATCAGCCCTGTTTACGGAGAGCCTATTTGGGCAACAGGGAGTGAGCAGGGAGCCTGTCAGCTCCCCTACCACGGGGCTCAGGTGGACATCAGGGAAGGGGTCAGCGGGGTCTGGTGTGGCTCTCCCTAGGTTGTAGTCCATCAGAAGTATTTTTTCTTTAATAGACAGCCTCTGTCTCCAGAGCCCAGCCACTCGGTGTGATCGAAGGCCCAGCAGAGTGCGCAGGGCCCCAACATTGTCCAGCGCTGGCCCCACTACATCAAACAGTTGCTGTAGGCAAACGGTCCCTGAACTGCATAGTGCCCCCGTCAGGCCGGGGGTGGTACTGTTGGTGATGTCCAGCCTGGCCCTGTGGATTAGTGGCTCCTTTAACAACCAGAACAGAGCTGGCTTCTTGACACATTTTATGACTAAAAAGGGCCCATGACTTAAAAACACCCTGATAAAACGGAGGTAACCCACTTAATTTTAAGAATTTAGAATCAGTTAAAAACAGAGCAGTATCCAGCCCCAGGTTACTTACGCGTCTGAGAATGCAGCTGGCCACATTCCTCCATACCAAGTCTGTCAGACCAGACAGAAACTTTTGTAAAAACTGAATTCTAAAAGTGGCTGTTCTACTGGCCAGGTGGATGAGGCCTTGTCCCTCCTCTTCTAGATAAAAACAGCACTCCCTGTGGCACCCAGTGCAACCCATCCCAGAAAAAATCTTTCTTTGAATTTGGGCTAGTAAGCCTGAGGGAGGGTCAACACATGCAAGACGGCGCCACAGTTGGGAGGCTACTAGATTATTTAAAACCAAAACTCTACCTCTATAGGACATTTGTGGCAGTAGCCATTTACATTTTTTAAGTTTACCCTCAACTTTTTCCGTGACATTCTCCCAGTTCTTCTGGGCTATGGTTTCCTTCCCAAGAAAGACACCAAGGTACTTTAAACCATCTCTCTTCCAGGTCAAATTTTGGGGAAGAACTGGGAGACCGCCACGCCATTCACCGACAGCGAGGGCCTCGCTCTTTCTCCAGTCAACCCTCGCTTCCGATGTAGTTGTAAAGTCACTAATAATACTTGTTAAAATGTCCACATCTCTTTGGTTACTAGTAAAAACAATGACGTCATCAGCGTATGCAGATAAAACAACATTCTCCTTAAACCAGGTAAAACCAGACCTTGTAGGTTGGAGCGTATTTTGCTGAGGAGGGGTTCTAGGGAGAGTGCATAGAGCATCCCAGACAGAGCATAGCCCTGCCTGACGCCTCTACGCACTCTAAAAGGGGCACACAGACCGCCGTTAAATTTCAGCACACTCTCAACCTCACTGTACAAAACTTTGATCTTGGCTATGAAACCAGCACTGAACCCAAATTTCTCTATTTCTGTCTATTTTTGCCAATAGACTTAGAGACCTCCAAGACATCCCGAATCAGGTAGACATTGTCTACCATGGACCTGCCGGGCACACAGTACGTCTGGTCCCGATGGATGGACTGCTCCATAGCTTCCCTCAGCCTGTTGGCGAAGGCTTTGGACAGAAGCTTGTAATCCACACAAAGCAAAGACACAGGCCGCCAGTTCTTTATAGCCTGCAAATTCCCCTTTTTCGGTAAAAGCGTAATGACTGCTCTACGGCAGGACATTGGCATGGAGCCGCAGGCCAGGCTCTCATTAAAAACATCCAACAAGTCTGCAGATAAAATTTCCCAGTACGCTTTATAAAATTCAAGTGTCAGGCCGTCGATGCCCGGAGCCCTCCGCCACTGCATGCTCTTCAAGGCAGCTAGAAGCTCCTCAATGTGCAGAGGCCTCTCTAGCTGTGAGTTGGTCTCCATAGAGACCTGAGGTAGCCCACTGCAGAACCCCTCCAGTGTGTCCTTCTCCTCATACTCCAAAGAGTAGAGGGAGGAATAAAAACCAACAGCTCTCGCTCTTATCTGGCCTGGCTCTGTCAGCTCCTGGCCTGTGTCTGAGAGCAATGTGTGGATTACACGCCTGTCCGTTCTTCCTCTCCAGGCCGAAGAAGAAGCTAGAGGGAGCGTCCATCTCAGAGATGTTCTGAACTCGGGACCTGACTAACGCACCCTGTACTTTGGTGTCCAGCAGGTTAGCTAAAGCTAGCTTTTTTTCTTTGAGGATTTCAATATATCCCCGTTCTCCAGATGACTCACTCATCTTTTCCAACTCCACTACAACAGTCTCCAAGTCCTTCATAGACAGAGTGCTGTCCTGTGAGACATTGAGGGTGTGCTGCTGACATAGAAGTTGAATTTGAGTCTTTCCATGGTCCCACCATTGCCTAAGACTACTAAAATCTCCCTTTGTCTGCCTAAAAACACCCCAAAAAAAAATAAATAAACATCCTTAAACTTTCCGTCCAATGTTAAAGCAGAGTTAAAATGCCAATGTGCGCTTTTTGGCTTAAAATCTCTAATTAAAACATGACATACAATCAAGGAATGATCACTAAAACCAGTGGGCAAAATTTTACACATTTTAAAAATGTTAAAATGATGCTTAAAAACATAAAAACGATCAAGTCTAGATGAGGAGATCCTACTCTCTCTTAGGTGGGACCATGTGTATTGTCGGCAGTCTGCATGCGTCCTTCTCCACACGTCCACCAGGCCATGAGAAATGACCAGCTGCCTCAGTGCATGTTGAGAGGCTGGATGTGGCTCTGCATGGTTGCGATCTAACGTTGCATTTTCTGTACAATTAAAATCCCCACCCAAGAATAAATAATCCTCCGAGTTGCAACTATTTAATTCATCTGTTATTTTTTCTAAAAACAGCTTCCTCTCTGTACCATTGGTTGGAGCATAAACATTTATAAAAAACACATTAAATTGTTCAAACCAAGCTTTAATTAAAAGCATGACATGCTCGACCTCCATGGAAACTGGAGGGGAACTCCTAGAGAAAAGGTAGCCCACTCCTCCATTGAGACTAGTGTTGTGGCTCAGGACTACCTCTCCTTCCCATTCCCTTCTCCAATCTACCTCATTTTGAGCACAACTATGGGTCTCTTGTAAAAAAAAAAAGGACATCAATTTCTTTTGTTTTAAAAGTCTCATAAATGAGTGCCCTTTTTTTTGTCTCCCTTGCTCGATTGACATTGAGACTTCCCATGCTAAAAAACTCAGTCATGAGTGGGATATTTAAAACGAAATAAAAAAATAAAATTAAACCATTAATTTAGTTAAGACACACATCAGAGTTTCTACGCTCATTGCTGTTCACCTGCCTTCTTGCTTTCAGCACCAGTTTTCTAAGTCTGTACATTTCTTGGTCTGTAATGCCAGATTCAAGTCTGTTGTTAGCATAAAATCTGGCAGAAACATAAAATGCTGAAATATCTGGGAACTATTCCTCAAGCTGAACTCCTTTAACATTTTTGGTGTCCTGAAGAAAGGACTTAATTCTCTCCGGTGAATATATTTTCTTTTGGTGACTGCAATTTAGCTTTTCTATGTGCAAGTTGTCACTGTCATCTGAGAGACATTGCTCTCCACTGTCACGGTCTGTTTGTGCAGTTTTTTTTTCCCCAACTTGCTTGCCTTTGAATCACTGCTTTTGTTTTGAGCCTTCCTTTTGTTGCAGGCTTTGGCCTTCCTTCTGCTGCTTCCTCCTCCACCATCACCTCTTCTTCTTCTACCCGTTCCGTCCATGAGCTGCGCTCTTCTCGTCCCTGCATCCCACTGGCTTCACCTGCCTCACCTTATACTGTTTCCCCAGATTCAGCTGGTTTACCCTGTGATTCGCTAATATCACTCACCACTTTCATATTTTCCTCCCCACCACTTCCTCCTATTGTCTCTATAATTTCCTCACCCATCCCATTTTCTCCCACCTTTTTGTATTTTTCACTTCGTTTTTCCCCACTGACCTCACTCTCGCCCACTTCAAACTCAGCTGGTTTACCCTGTGCCTTGCTGATCTCATTCACCTCTTTCACATTCTTCTCCCCACCACTTCTTGTTGTCTCTATATTTTCCTCACCCATCTCCTTTTCTTTCATTTTTTTGTATTTTTTAATTAGTTTTTCCACACTCACCTCACTCTCACCCACCTCCACCTCACCATTGTGCACTCCTACACCGTCCTCAGTGTCGCACACGGCAGCCCTGCTGACCGTCGTGCGCGGTGCGGCGATTGGCCCCCCAAAAACCGCACTCGGCCCCGCAACTGCAACTCCCTCCGTTGGGGTAACCGCAGCCGCGGAACCGAGCTCCGCAGAGATCCCCCCCCCGCCCCGCTCCAACCGGCGGAGCGGCGGAGGTCTCCGCTCCCCCCCCCCCCCCCCCCCCCCCCCCGGGCCAGGCGGAGCCGGCTCCCCGCGCCCCGTACAGGCCCTCACGGTGTGTCCCTCCACACCACAACCAAAGCATTTCATTACCGACAAGGAAGCAAAAATCACGTAATCATAATCATCTACTTTAACATGAAAACGGAGGTTGAGCTCCGCATCCCGATTGTTAGGTATCATATATATGTGTCTCCGGTGAGACACAACGTGTTTCATCAAAGGAGACTTAAACCCAGACAGGATCTTTTTCATCGGTGAGACGATTTTTCCATGCCTGGATAGCTCTCTACTGAGAAATTCGTCAGTAATAAAAGGAGGGACATTGGACAAAGTTATTCTTGTTGCCGGCTGCATCAGCGGCAGCACCTGCACAAACATCCCATTCACCGTGAGACCCATCTCGACGACGCGGTTCACCTTCTCCACCTGGTCCAGGAAGTGGACTACGGCACTACTCATCCGAGCGGCTGATTTAACGCTGCCATGCCCGACTACCTCTCCCACAGCCAGCCCGATGTCCTCCACGCTACACGGGAAACCGGCACCAACTTTGATGCCATGTTTCCTCGTGAGCTGAGCGAACTCGCCATTTACCATGGCGTCCACACAAGACGCCGACCGGCGTCGCTGGCAGGCACAACCCCACACACAAAACCCCAAACCCCCCAGAAAACAAGTGCCAATAAAATAACTATCACCAGTGCACTCTCATTAAATTATAATTTGATACAAACAAAAATAAATCAAGATTGAAACGCACACGCTCCTGACTCACTCACACAACTCGCTCCCAGCATGCACCAGAGAGAGAGAGAGAGAGAGAGAGAGCGAGGAGAGAGAGAGATTAATTTGATTTATTCTGCACCAAATTTATTAAATTGGCAAAATAGCCTTTTTAAGATCACAACATTATTAGATGTGTTTTATCATCAAATAAAGAAAGATTATTATATCCCCCTTCACATCCAAATTTTGGTAGATGAAATAGCCTTTACTTTTCATTTTCATGTATGAACACCCAAATGGTATGCAGTACATTCCTCACAAACCGCTCTGCACTGTATTTAACGCAATAATCTATCTATCTTTTATTCAGTGAATTGCGCTTTAAGGATGCACATTTTGCAGTAATCCAGCTGGTGTTAAGAGAAATTTCTGGCCTTTTTATGACTTTTCGAATCTCATGCTTTTGCTACACCTCATCATGAGTCTTACTTGAGCATAGTACTAAGGATACAGGAAGTTTTATTGTTAGTTAGTTGTTTATCATTATTCATTCATTCATTTACTAAAATATATGTTCATAACATAGATAGTGATGAAATCTGCATTCTGTTACCTTGGCAACACCTCTCCATGAATAAGGGTGGACCAGCAGAGGCTGGACTTCTCCCAGAACCTCTGGGGGACATCTGAACGTCTGGCGGCCCCGCTCTGTCCATCGGCATACCCCGTTCTGTTCTCTGGACGGCCAAGACCTGTCTTCACCTTTAAGGCTGACCAAGTCAAATCAAGTCAGTTTCAATTTTGATGGATCTTTATTTTCCCAATAACTCAATCCTAAAGATTCTCAAAGGGATTCAGAACAAAGCCCTGGATTCTTTCTTAGAGCGACAACCTTAAAACCCTGTGCGGAAACGAGGATATTTTGATACGTAATTCCAAAAGGCAACCCTCCTTCCAGGGATGGCAAGGAGTAAGCTGTATGTGCTGTGTGTGTCGACTGTATAGACAAACACATTTATATACATATATCAGCAGGTGGGATGAAACATATTGATACACAAGATTGAGAATATACAGATATTTATTACCTGGATTTAAAGGTGTGATGAGGGGTTGTTGAGAGGTTCCAGCACTTTCAGGTTCTGGGTTAATCTTTAGGTGATGAAGAGGTAGACCGGTAATATCATCATCGGTTGAGGTTCCATGGTCCACAGGTATTTTGAAGACCCCTTCACACAAGGCCAGATGGTTGCTTCTGGTGGTTCTTTGCCTTAACCCTAGTCTTTTCGTGATAACGTTGGGCGATGGCTTCGCAGTTGCTTTGGGTGTGTTAGGGTTGTGTGTTATATCAGCAGCCTTATTGGATGCCATCATGGGCTCTGTGGCTGTGCTCGTTCTGGTTGTTTCACTCCTTTGTTGATGTTTAAAACGCTGAGTCGAAGAGGATGGAGTAATTTCACAGCAATTGGCAGGTGAGGTCGTTTGACCCACAGTTTCCCCGTCCTTAACGTGATCTGCTTCGTTTCCATTGTTCCCAGAACCATGTGCTCTCCGGCCCTGTCGGTGTTGATCCAGATGAGCCATGTAGAGCAGGTACTGCTCGTAGACTGAGATGTCGGCTGCTCTTTCAGAAGCAGAGCAGAAGGTCAGGTTTGCTGTCTCTGTGTTCGGTTTGGATTCCTCTAATTCCTTGTAGTTGCTAGTCTTCGGAGGATCCTCGTACCGTGAGTCACAAATTTGCTGTTTGGACCAATCCTGCAATGTTTTGACCTCTGGTTTCTTCTCACATACAACTTTCTCATCTTCTACCTCTGTCCTACTTTTAACGTTCTCCTTCATCTCTAATTGAGGCAACCCCTTCTGATGTGTGGGCTGCCAAGATGAAAAAATAACTGCTTCTTGAGTCTTCGCATAAACATTTTTAGGTGAACAATCAATAATAGGCTTCCTGGTGGTGTTACTTCCAGAATAGAAGGGAGGGTGGCTTTTAGTTCTGTTCTGAGCTGGCGATAAGACAGACTCATTCATAAAGCGAGTATCATTAGAACATTCAACACAATGATTCTCTTCACAGCGGCAGTCAGTTCTATCATGTATGGTTGTGCAGTGCCTTTGATCAAATGTGTGAAAGTCCCTAGTTGGGAAGGAGTTCTGTGCGCTAAGATAACAAATTTCTTTGAAGTGGATACCCTTGTGGGCTGTAGTCTCCCTGATGTCAGACCTAGAATCCTCAGAACATTTCACAGACTTGAAAACAGACAGAGTATTAGTTTCATCAGAAGTTTTATAATTGACTCGTGGCAGATTTTGAACAAAATCTATACTGGTTTCCTGTGCTCTCTCTATGACCTGACCAGATCTACTACCTGGAGTGGGAGGAGAGGTCAACAACTTCAACTTTCTTGAAGGGGACGTTTCATAGTACGCAGATGACATATTTTGTGGGACCACCTGCTTTCCCATGGTCACTGCAGAACTGCTGGCTTTGCTGTGGTCAACCTCTGAACTGTTCTTGAGGAGGTTCTGAGCCCAATCGACAACATACCTGAGCTTCTGTTTTTCACTGACTCCTGAGTCATTGAGCAAAGGGTGGTCCCAGTAAACAAATGGTTTTAGGTTCCCAGGATTATCCAGGCATTTAGTGGCATCAATCCCTGTTGTTCCGATTGGTAGGACGTCTATGTTCTTTTTGGCATGCTCAGTTCTTATTGATGGCTCAGAGTTCCTAGGTTCAGCCCATGCCATGATATGCCTATTAGTTCTTATTTTGGTTGAACAAACTTCAAATTCCAGGACTTGATTGTATCCACAATGTCTAACCAATATATTGAATTTAAAGATTGATTGATTGATTATGAACCTCATCAAGACGTACTTTGTTCGCAATGTTTTTCAGAACTTATTTGCTATAATGTGTTTAGCAGTCGTCTTGTATTCCAGGCTTATGTCCAGGTTTAGCTTGAAAGGACAGTCAGACAGATTTTCTGCTGTTTATTGTCCAGGGAAAATACAGGAAAGAAACTTCCTCAACCATAGCAATATCGAATTTACAGAAATAACGTTTGAAGGTAGTACAAGAAAACATATATATATTCTAGTAATTTTTGTGTCTAAAAAGATAATAAACAATAATGTGTCTACAATTCAGTTGACATAAATCCCATCCTACTGTGCGGACTTGTGACCCTCTTTATCCTGAGGCAAGAACAAGTTCCTCCATACTCCAATGTTGTACTCCAATATTCTACTTTTATCTTGAAGTCACTTTCAACATGGACATAGATTCTTCCAGTCATCTGGTTGTGTCTCTCTACTCCTCTTGAATAACAAGCCACTAACTCCCTGATACTTTTCAGGAAGCTTTTCCACTGTGGTAAACAAACCAAATCACTATAGCAACAGGGAGGGGAAGAATGGACATTACATGTTTCAGTCAATGGAGGGAGACAACGTGTGACTCTTTAAAATGAGTTGGAGGATATTAGGATTAGATCAATGTCCCTCAAACCCACATGAAGGAACTCTTGATAAAGCTTCACTCTACAATGTTATAACATATATAATCATAAAAAAATAAAAAAAGTAAATGAAAACACGAGGCCATCATGTCTGAATCTATATTCGTCAGGGGCTTTATTGTGGCAGTATTAACATAGAAAACAACCCATGTTGTTGTCTTTGATAACAAACAAACATACAACATTTTCACTTTTACAAAGTTAATAAGGCTTGGTTGTCCCGACGGGGGAGGGGGAAGGAAGGGGGGGTCCGGTGGCTTACACCTCTGGAAAACGTGCTTGTTTTCACTGATTCATCCTTTTTTTATGCTTCATTAATCTGAAAGTTTCTCCCAGAGTTTCTTTTTGACTGAATTAATAAAACAAACGTCAAGGTTTCGGTAAAACAACAGTGCTAAAAGCGTGCAAAAAATATGCTACTTGACATGCCAATACAACACTCAAATAATCCATTAAAACATCTTCAATTCATTGTAGAACATGTGTTATTTGATATTGTTTTGCATATCATAGACCTGAGCGCAAATATTTAAAATCTTTAAAGTAAAATAATTAAAACAGCACTTTAGTCTATTTAAACATTGTCTTGACCCTAGCAGTGCTCGGTTACAATTTTCTTGATGTAATCATCATTTAGAAGTTTTTAAATATTTGACTTGTGTCTTGACACTCTGAGTTTGCTATTATGACATCAACTTGTGAGTGATCTGATTTTTTTTAAATCACAGTATATATAAGTCAACACAGAAAGCAATATATGCAGTTTAAGTCTTGGTGGTGGTAGTTTGCATTCATTAACTCAACACAATGCTGAGTCGCTAAAACAAAAGAGCCAAATGCAAAGGGTTTAAAATCCTGTTTAAAAGTCAGAGGCTACAAGCTAAATTGCTACAATGCCATTGGACCACGAAAAAAGAGTAGGATTGAATGGCCTTTTGTTTGGATGTTTGCTTTAATTAAAGATGGTGTAAACTACAATGTAATCTGTTCAGTCCATTCACAAGAAATTGTTGAAAAGATTCAGTTCGGTTTTTTAGACAATACATGTTTTCTTAATAATACCATTGTGGGACATTGACGCATTTTGTTTAGAATTTGTACTTCTTTATGAATGAATAATTGTATTACTTTGCACTGAAAGTGAAGAACCGCAACCCTTTTCATGATATTGCTAACATGTTAGCTTACTGTGTTAGCTATGAGGTCAGTGATAATATCACAATTTAGATCCTCTCTAGCAGTTCATTATTGAAAAACATAAAATCTATGTTTAAAATATCTTCATGGTAACTCCGAATTATTATTTCAAATATATTTGTAATTCAATAATGTTATCAGTCACTAGCTATTAAATAATAAAGAAAAAAAATACAAAGAATTAAATTGAAATTCAGTCAAGTAAAGCTACCATTTTTCCATGTTAGCTTAAAATGGAGTGTTTCCTTTCATTCCTCTGCTCGATAATAAACATAGAGAACGTGCGTTGATCAGAATGGCAAAGCCAGGCATGGGACAAGAAAACCGCAGGGGGAACAAAGAACGACTTCATCACTTGTTTTTCAGTTTGTTGTTGTTTTTTGTGTGCCACAGCTTTAAACATCTTATTTACATACATGGACATGCGGTCTGTGTTAAAAAAAATTCTGCGGTTGCTCAAACGGTGCGGTAAATGCCGCCCCCCCCCCCCCCCATGTCAAAAACCAAAGGTAGCCTACGGTATGGAGCTACAGTAACAGAACCAAAGAGCCACAGGAACACACATTATATCTATACAGCTGTGTACATAAAGCACGTTTCCACACACAAAACCACTCTTGCATGTTGTGCACATGCACGTAGTCTATTCTAGCAGAAGGGGGTTGATGGTGTGGTCAGAGACAGAGACAGGGTTTACAGCGAGGTCTTAGCGACATATCTCACCCTACATTAGTGCACACAGGTGGCGTGGTATCATGGTATAGATCAGTGCATACGGGTCAGCTTTGCCCAGGGGTGAAGCTGTGGAACACCTCAGAGCTCTCTGACGGCTGGATAGTTCTGAGAAGTAGTATTTGTTGTGGTTATCATAGTGGTTTGGCCCTTGGTTCCAGCAACAGAATGCAGTGCACGTATTATAATAGGAAAATAGTTGATTTCTCCCTCAATAGGTTTTGTTTTCAACTGCATATTTGGTTATGTATAAAGCTGAATAATGCATAAAGTCAATTTAAGTGACAACACACAATGGTTAATACGGTACATATTTTGGTTTATAGAAATATGATGCAGCAATATTAGATTCATATTGAATTTAAATTATTTTGAGAGGATTTCAATGGCAATGAGCACAATAATGACATTTGTCTCAAAAAGACAAAGAGCAATTAATGAAAGTAAAACGATGATATCACTTGCAAACAATAAATTAATGTTGCAGTTTAACAACATTTCTTGATAATTTCTGAACCACAGACAATATTTTAATTATTCGCCTTCAGGTGTATGAAAATGTTGGGAAAATGTTGATACATTTTTTTAATTGTGTTAGTAACCTGGCAAAGAAGCATGACTGCAATTGGTGAAACTTATAATAAATGATATATTCTTTCAAAGTTTTTCATGATTCAT
Organism: Pollachius pollachius; assembly: GCF_949987615.1. Taxonomy (NCBI): domain Eukaryota; kingdom Metazoa; phylum Chordata; class Actinopteri; order Gadiformes; family Gadidae; genus Pollachius; species Pollachius pollachius. Next base: position 10,463,542 of record NC_136934.1, on the reverse strand, counting down.
TATTTTATAATGAATGGTTGATTATTTGGTGGTCATAATTTGAGGTGGTATGTTTTTGCAGATTTTGCTGCACAGTTCATGCTTACTGAAGTGGCTGTACAACTTGCTTGTACTTCAATATATACGTCTAGATACTTTACTTTCCTGAGAAGATAATTCAAAATTAACAAATGACTTTCAGCATTCCCATCGATGCACATTATAAGATAGCAAATATGCGCTGTATACATAAACCATGCTTCATGAAGCTGCATACCAAGTTTTTAGATGGTTTTGAATATTGAGGAGGTTTATTAGTGTTGGTTATCAGTTTGATAATAATGTCTGGAGCCTGTAATTTTGTTTTGGGAAAGTAACTAATAGTCATTTGAAACTTAGACTAAACTTATTTCAAAGTAAATAGTATAATTTGTCACGTACCGGACCTCTTTTGTATTTGATGTCAGCCTATACATCACCTCCTTTAATGTTGATTTTGAGCATGCTGTGATGGGAATGGGAACCATTTTGGGCTACACGTGGGTTGGGTTACTCGTTGAAGTCATCAACATGAACAAACAACAGTGACTTTTCTTTTTTTCATGGTGCTCCATATAACACATTTGAGTCAATTCATTCTCCTTCACTTAAAATCCTATTACAGATTTAATAAGGTCCTTCTTAGCCATAGTGGGCCATCGCCCATGTTTAATAAAACAAGTTTCATCATCGCAATCATCCAGACGTCTCTCACCTCCTCCTCTTACACTCGGAAATGACATCAAATAATCTGAAACAGTTGACATTTGTGGTCAGTGTAAAATAGTTGTGCTATGACTTTCGGTAGGAAAATCCCAGGGCGCTACCAATTTTACTCATGCTGATGGTAGTATTAAAATATAGTTCAAATTTTCTCCACAACCGTTTCCCGGTAAAATTCTTAATTTTTTTTTTGTTTTATCTTTTGTAAACTCTTAAGGCGAAAATAAGATCAAAGTATTTCCTCTGACTGAAAAAATCCTGAAACATTTGGATCACATAAAAAGTTACAAAATATTAAAAACAACTCCTCAAACATTGGTATTGTCATCACCGGTATTATTTTTGTTTTGTAAATATACAGATGTATACTCTGTGTATTTACTGTCACTATTGTTACAGCCAGTGTTTCAGGGATCCACTCAAATCAATTATCTGTCACTTCTGTTCCCATCTCCTTCTACTGCATGACTGACATCTTCTGGGGACCAATTGGACATCTTCTTCTAACAAGACGGTTCAGTGTGGGATTATGATCACTCAGGCAGCCAACCGAAGCATCACACCAAAAGCCTTTTTCGAGTCAGGAGTGGACACACTTTAAACAACTAATTTTCTATATCCTTACTGTCCTCCTTTTGTTATAACTAATTTTCTATATCCTTACTGTCCTCTTTTGTTATTGTTTTTGTTGTCGTATTCATCATCCTGTCAACAGGTCTCCCCTTAATATCTTCCTCTCTCAGACTTGCTCCACCCCTTCTGTGGTACTTTGTTACTAGAAAGAAGTTTACACTTGACTTTTGACTGTATCCTGTATTTGGGCTTATAATCTTCATTCACTTTCTCTGTAAATTACACCTCCTTGTTTTGTATTGAATTGTCAAATTAAGTCAAATTAATTTAATCGAATTAATTCCAACCTCCTTCACTGTAGATATCTCTAACTAAAAAGATTATAAAACCAAAGACCCACTTTTGTTTTGCAGCAATGCCTCCATTTTCCCTCCCCCATCTCCCCATCTTTCCTCTGTGTCATTCAGTCTCTGAGTCCGACCAGAGCTTCTCCAAAACCTTCAGTCTCTCCATCTTACCAGATCTTCTCCAAAGCCTTCAGTCTCTCAGTCTGACCAGATCTTCTCCAAAACCCTCCATCTCTCAGTCTGACCAGATCTTCTCCAAAACCCTCCATCTCTCAGTCTGACCAGATCTTCTCCAAAACCTTCAGTCTCTCAGTCCAAGCAGAGCTTCTACAGAACCCTCAGTCTCTCAGTCTGACCAGATCTTCTCCAAAACCTTCAGTCTCTCAGTCCAAGCAGAGCTTCTACAGAACCCTCAGTCTCTCAGTCCGAGCAGAGCTTCTCCAAAGCCTCTGCTCTCTTAGTCCGACCAGAGCTTCTCCAAGGCCTTGCCGATCTTGCAGAGAGCCCAGCGTCTCAGCGGACAGTAGTACTCGTAGTGGAACTGCTGAAACTCGGGCGTCTGCCGGATCTCGTGGAGGAACGAAACGTCGATGTCGGACTCCAGGAGCAGCAGCAGCGTCGGCACGACGACCAGCAGGACGCCCATCACCACTGCGACGAAGCGGGCCAAGCTGAGCAGCCAGGCGTTCGCCCGCTCGTTGGACGAGAGGAGGCGGAGCCCGCTGCTCAGGACTCCGCCCACCCGGCTTCTCCCCGCCTGGCGGACGCGCTCGTAGGCGCGCTCGCGCTCCCTCTCTGCCTCCAGCTGGGCCTGGATGTCGGGGTCGGCGTGGAGCTCCCTTAGCAGCCAGGCGGGGCTCTGCACCGGGGAGGAGAACAGCAGGTCCACCCCTCCCTGGTTGTCCTCCACCGGCGTGGGCAGCATGCTGGCACAGGGGCTGTAGACGAGGGGAGAGCCAGAGGCACGTGCGTGGAAGCATCAGCTAGCCTTACACTCATGACATGACATTGAGATGAGTTAGCAAGGGGATCCAGAGGAGGAAAACTGAGCTACAGACAACAAGGAAGTTTCACGTTCATCCACTGAAGCGGTAGAATAAGTTGCCATACAATCTTCAAAATTATTTAAAATCTCAGGTTGGCAATATGTCTGCATGAGCAAAATGTGCTATCAGTAGACTAGAACCAGTCCGGTTCATTAAGCAAGTACAGCAAGCACCAATAACGTGGTGCAAATAACGGGGAATAAATAGTTGGATATTGCTTGTATTTGATCAATGTATCAAAGTACCATTGATAAGATGAGCTAAAATGACTTATCTGGGATTACTTATGTAGGTTTCATTAACTGAACAAAGCAGCGAACCTGTAGACGAGCTCAGAGATGGTCAGCGCTTCGTTCGACGATTCCTCACTCTCCTCGTCCAGCTCTGGCTTGGAAGTCTGTGGCCGTCCGTTTGAGGTTTCCGTGAAAACCCGGGCCGCAGCCGCCGCCACCGGGGAAACATCGTCGCTGGCAGGAGCGTTCACCGGGCCGGGGTCACATAGCTCTGCCTCTGTGGGCGGGGCCTCCAGCTGGGACAGATGGACCGCCTCCTTCAGGGCCACGACCCCTGGGGAGAGAGGGAGGATGGAGCAAAACAGGGAAAGGAAATAAGAAACTGAAAGATAGACAGAGTAAAGAGAGGAGAAAGGCAGAGGGTGAGAGGTTTGGAGAGTGTTTACATTCACACTGTTTGCAATTGGAACGGAAAGCAGAGGGATAGGAAAGTAACCTTCCCAGATATTTCCTTCCTTCCTTCTTCTCATGAGAACAAAATCACCTTAAGCTGGTTTAGGTTCATGTGTACATGTTGATGTTGACAACGGCAAGGGCAATGATGGACGCTATTTAGTGGATGAAGCCCCACTATTTCTCATTTCAGCCCCCCTGATACCGTCCAATGATTTTTAAGTCTTAATTAACCACTTGATTAGGCTTCATCCAAACTGTAAGGGGTTTATTGTTGGACTGGAAGGAGTCAAAGCACCAGAAATGATCTTATAACATATATTACCCCATGTATAGGATATAATCCTATCAAATCATCAACATCCTGATGTCTCCATAGAGCCCCATACATAAGCATACAAACACTTTGCATATTGCTCAGTGCCAACACTATGATCCTCCAATTATTGTGAAAATCTGACCATTTTAAGATGCAGTTTAAAATGCATCCACTTGGCGGTGCTCCTGCTCCTCGTAAGTTTGTCACAGCATTGAAATGAATAGTGACCAGCCTTCAGTTATGTGAAGTCCTCATTTAAATCTTTACTTTAAAAGCATCAAGGATTATTCAAACCAATTTGTGAACAAATCCATGTGTATGACAGCTCTATGTTTATATTTGACTAGTTATGGAGACTTTGGCAGGGTTGGTGCCTGAGGATAAAGAATGATGGTAATGGTAATGACTTGAAATCGTTCAGCTGTTACAGTTTGAGGCAAGTAACATTTATAGCATGGAGAGCACACTGATACGCGTTGTACCAGAATAATACATATACAGTAATATACAGCAGTACATATACAGTACTACAATCTTGTTTACATGAAATACACTTGGCTACTTGTCTTTGGGTGGTAAATGTGAGTAGTTTGTGTGTGATGTACCGCATTGTACTTGCACATACAGTTGCGTGTGTGTGTGTGTGTGTGTGTGTGTTTGTCTGTTAAAAACAGGCCCAGCTGTCTTCCTTCTGTGGATTAAGACGGAGCTGGAGGCTAAATGTCCAATGACGTAGGACCCAACGCTCGCTTTCTTCCTCTCTGTCTGTCTGTCTGTCTGTCTGTCTGTCTGTCTGTCTGTCTGTCTGTCTGGCTGGCTCTCCCTTTTGCTATATGAGATCATGATATGAGACATGAAGAGAAAGTAGTGGAGATTGGAGAGAGTAGTCATGCATTTCACTTTTACCAGACTGTATGAAACGGTTCAAATTGACAGATTAGTATATGCATGAACTAGACTCACAGGTGTAGTTTTGGCATAGTGCTGCACAATTGAATAGCAATCTTTCCCTTTTCTTATCTTTTCACTAAGCCTCAGTCTATTACAATATATGTTTATTCAGATGACAAATAGTTGACAGTAAAGGTTTAAAATGTTTTATTATAAATGTATTGTTACAATATGTTGCTGCCGCTTATCTTTTCAAGCATTGGATTAAAAAGTTACATGAGTAAAGTTTTCAATACTGTAAATCCCACAATAATTGTTTGCAATGTAGGGTAAGTGTGAAATGACCTGGGAGACACTCTAAATGAATGAAAATATTATAATATTATTATTTTCTATCAATGAATGGCTGATATAACAAACGTAAAGCACTCAAGGCTACCCTTTGTGGCTGGTCAGTAACCATGGCAACTGATTTATATATGATCTGAGATGTAAACATAAGATAGAAAAAAAAAAAAATCTACTTGGAAATCTATTAAGGTTTCCAAGGAAACACAAAAACATAGCATAAACAAAGCTAACTTTGAAGCTTGCAGAGGAACAACATAGGATGTTGAGAGGAAAATGGGCCCAGACTTTTCCTCATATAATCGCTATTTTTTTTTTTATGGATCCATTCTTACACTCGATATTACATTATTTATTCCTAATGTTCTCCTGTTCTGGCTGTCTCTATGTCCTCTGTATCTCAATATCTCTCAGAGTCTTTTCCTTCTACCCTTAATACTCTTTTTCCGTTACGTTCTTTCTTGACGGACGGCTTAGTGAGATAGAGAGAGAGACAGAGAGAGAGAGAGAGAGGAGCTTGTGTCAAATAGTTCACAGTTAACTCTGTGAGATTCCAGAGCGTCCTCAACATAACGCACTAGTGCAAAGACACACACGCAATCATGCACACACACACACACACAAACACACACACACACACACACACACACACACACACACACACACACACACACAAAAACAGAAACGCACACACACACACAGGGTATTCCTATTTACAAGGTGCTGACAGTTCCCATTTATCTGCCTGGTTAGTCTTTATTGTGAACTCTGAATCGAAGCACCGACATAGCACACTCATTCTCTCATTGTGTATCCAATGCCTCCCTGTGTGGCTCTTTATCTATTTACAGTACATTTCAATGCTTTCGAAAAAATAATATTAAGTAAACTCCAAATCTGGTGCTACCCATGGCCAAGAACAGAAGGCTAATGTCTCTATGGATATTGCTCACATATCTACTTCGACATTTGAAGAAGACATCGTTTCATTCTTCATGCTGAACAACGTCAAGTAGCATTTCAGAACTTAGCGGGTCGACGTGAACTCGAACCTATTCAGTGGCGACACAAGATCCCAATATCAATCATTCAAAAGGGCTTAATAGTGATGCAGCTTAAAATATAAACCGTCTGGAGAGTACATACACGCAGAACCATGTATGATGCATGTATTCTGGGACGTGTTGTAGTGGGTCTGGGATGCAGGAGCCTTCCTCTCCACTGCCGACTAAATATCAGTGAGAAGAAGCATCATATCTTTTGCTGACGGTTAAGAATGTATCGCCTGCTCCATAAGGGGCCTGGATAACGAGGATGATACGTAGTGTAACTGGCTTCATCTAACCTTCCTCTAAGGCTATGCAATTCAATCTGTTCCCTGTTACTTATTTTCAATGGGTTCTCAGCGACTGAATCAAAAATTCGAGGACACATACACACACACTTTACACTAGAAGAGTTCAAAACACTGCTCAATATTTACTATAATAATGCAGGCAGTTACAATGGACAATTGTTTAATTGGGTTATAGAAAGGTATTATTCAAGGCTTTTTAAAACCTTCACACACACACACACACACGCACACACACACACACACACACACACACACACACAGCCACTCTTTTGTGGCTCAGATTTTACTGCTGCCAAGTTGCCATTTATAAAGACAAGCAAATAAAAGCCAAAGCTACCTTAGCCTTGGCCTTAAATTCCGAATGGCAATGTCAGCCATAACCAACAGGAGTTGACAACTCATTCGCAACTCAACAGCCTTGTGCTCAAATCTACAAGAAAATGTGCCACCATCTCAGCAAAACTATATTTGTCTCAATCAAATTCAAATTGTGCCAATACCTTTGAATTTTAAGGCAGTAATGAACGATTAGTGTCTGATGCATGGCAGCAACTGTCTCCCTATGTTACCTGATGACCTCCGTCGGTCTATTCTGTGTTTGTGGCTGCCCTCCTCATCCTGTTTGCACGGTAAAATGATCTGATCAAACAACAATTGGGACTCATTTCAGAAAACAGATAGATAAGCTGAGCTAAATCCCAATGGCTATTTCCGGCCCCCCTCGGCGCTCCACAGCGTCTCGCCCCAGAGAACACAAACAGCATCCCGTACCGCTTCCAGAGACCCGGCCCTCCCGTCCCACCACACGCACGTAAACGTCCCGGGACGTGTGGTTGGATATGCGCAGGTGGAGGTTCCTTCGGGTGGTGACCTTGACCTGGCAGCGCAGGCTGTCGGCCCGGACGAGGGACGCAGGGCGCCACTCCAGCTGCTCTTCAGCCCCTCCCGGCGGGTGGAAGACATCCAGGGCTCCGTCCGCCTCCTCCTCCTCCGCCTTCGCCTCCTCCCGGACGCCCTGACACTCTCTCGGCGCATTCTGGTCTGAGCTGGAGGGTCCCGTTGGGTCCTGGGGGCTTCCATCGGCCTCCGCTGCGGTCAGCCCCGGAGCAGTGTGGGGCAGTGGGAGGTTGTTTGCCCCGTTAATGCTGGTCCTGTGCTCCAGAACCTCCATTGGTTTAGATGTTTAGAGACCCGAGGCCCGGTTGTCTGCAGCTAAACGACCCACACACACACTCTCTTTCCCCCCAGACTGACTGACTGACTGACTGACCAGACCGGCAGCTGAGCTCTGAGATACCAGCACCCTTTAAACGCACACACATAGGCAAACGCACCCACACACAGGTTAATGCAAACACACACACACACACACACACACACACACACACACACACACACACACACACACACACACACACACACACACACACAGGAAAACATGAACCTTCTCTCACTCTCACACACATACACAGACACGCAGGAAAACATGACACACCAAGAGGGGGTGTCCTGTGAATGTCAACTATGTTAACAAAGCATGGGGGGCTTGGTGGACGGGAGAGGGGCATTAGAGATGGATCAGGTCTTGGGCCGGGCGGTCTATTTTTAACCAGCTGCTGGTGGTGATGGAGCACTCCTCTAATCTAACACTGACTACAGACAGACAGACCTGGACCTGGCCTGGGTGGGTACGTCTGGTTTCTGTAGGCCATGACTTTAATTGTCTTTATTGGCCTTCGCGTTATTACATTTACATTACGCTCTCATTTCTCACTTATGATTATGTGAGTGTATGCGTGCAGTACACACACAATCTCCGCCGATACATTACAGGATTACACAAAAAAATGATGTTAAGCGTGCACACACACCCCGATACAATCGCACGGAGTCGCACACAAACACACACACACACACACACACACACACACACACACTGAGATGCTAATTAAAGCTTATCTGACCCATAGAAGCTTACAGCACAGTGGCAGAATATAGTAAGGAATAAATTGTTTAGTATAACTCCTAATTTAAACTCCTTCCTCCAGTTTAAATTACCAAAAATCATTATGAACTCTGCATGAAACCCTTTGTCTCAGGTCAAGGGGGAAGAACACATTCTTTAAAGAATAATTTCACACCCATATTTAATCTTGATGAAGTTCTTTATGCAAATATAATTGCAGATATAAAATATAATTAATATTTGTGTGTGAGTGTGTGTATCTGTGTGTGTGTATAAGTGAATGTATGTGTATGTGTGTGCGTGTGTGTGCGTGTGTGTGTGTGTGTGTGTGTGTGTGTGTGTCAGTGTGTGTGTCAGTGTGTGTGTCTATGTGTGTGTGTATTATGGTGCATGGGTGTGCCTGGGGTCTGGTGATGGGGGAACGGGGACAAGTTATCCAAACGGAGTAAGGACAAGCCCTCCCTCCGGACTTTGACCTTGTGTCGGCTTCCGGTTTCCCCCTTCTAAGAGCCCAGCTTAGCGCTCTGAATATAGAGCTGGTCCCAAAGCAGCGCTAAGGAACACTTTATCCAGAAGGGCCCTTCAAGCTGCCTGCATCTGCCTGCAACCAAATGTTTTGGATCCTCAGAGTTCTAAAGACTTGTGATACATTCATGAACTGTGGTGAACATTGAGTGAATCCCATTCCCGTTTTCTCCCTTGGAATCAAACAGTATTTCCTGGTGTTATTCATTCTGTGAGGAATCTGATTGGGTCACAATCACTGGTTATAAATGCCAATCTCCTAGTCACTTCTCAATCACACACACTAGATAGATTAACTTGGGAGACTGTAAAGACATTTCACATCGCAATACAACGGCTCGTACCTTTGTTGCAGAAAGCTACAGCATCAAGGCTACACCGTGACGCAGCATTGGTGGGGCAAGGCAGGGTTTTGTACCTGCTGCACAGACGTCTTGACAAAGCATGTGCTTTGTCAGTATTTTTTTTCCACATAGACAATACGCTTCACTTTGTGCAAACATTTGTACCTGTCTGAGGAGCCTGGTTGGCACACGTAGAGAGGTAGAAAATAGACTATCCCCGCAGAAACAAAAGGGATGAGCCGTGCTTTTCCTCTGTGTGTGTGTGTGTGTGTGTGTGTGTGTGTGTGTGTGTCTGTGTCCTTGCGTCTGTGTATAAGTTTGCACGTTTGTATATGCATGCGTGTGTGAATATGTATGCGTGTGTGTTTGTGTGTCTGTATGTGTGCGTGTTTGTGTTTGTGTGCGGCGACCGCGTTCCATGTAGCGGCTTCAGTTGATTATAATGGAAGCACTCTACTGCGGGCGTTCTGTGACAGACATGCCACGCCGCGTCCGCGTCACTCCATGTCACGCCAGCGTGTCCCTGTCACTCCGTGTGTCCGCGTCACTCCGCACCTCTGTCCCATATATTTCGGCCGTAAGAGATCTCGATTGGCTCGTGACCATTCCAACAGGTACCTGCCACCTATTGCCTCACACATAGCAACTGATGGTGACAAAGAGGCTACATTAAACCAGCAGACACCCGCTTGTCCGCTCTGCTATCTCCACTACAGAACCAAACAAAGCCTGCGTTAAAGAAACACCACCCCTGCGTTGGTCACCCCTGCTACCTCCACTACAAAACCTCAAGTTACCACAATAAATCCAACTTATTTTTTTAACTTCTTGTTGTAGGTTGATCTGTCTATTTAGTTTCAGCCTTCTTTAGTTTTTACGAGCACACCCCCCCCCCCCCCCCCCCCATCCAGGCTTGACCGTTGGGCAAAGGGGGGGATGGTTGCCGTGGCAGCACTCTGACCCTGAGCAAATAAATCGATTTTTCCTCTTGACGATGTAGGGGAGAAACACAGTAAAGAGAAAGACACAGTGTGTGAGAGGGAGAGAGAGAAGGTAAAGAGAAAGGTAGTAAGTAAGGAAAATACAGAGCAAGAAAAAGTGAGAGAGGGGGAAGTCAATAAATCTCTAGATAGGGAGATAAAGAAAGAAGATTTGGAGGAACCACCAATGACTTTAACCCAAAAAGACACAAAGAGAGAAAGGAAGGGATATAGAGAGAGATAAATTATGAGGGGAGAGAGAGAAATATGGAAGAGACAGGAAAAGAGAATAGAGCGAGAATGGTGTGAAAGGAAACGGATAAGTCGATTCTCTGAATAGAGTGCGAGGAGGACATCTTGTAAGAGACGGGGACACCCGCCTGATGAAGGGATGGAGGAAAGGGGGAGAGAGACAGAGATGGAGAGAGAGACAGAGTCAAAGGAATGACGGCTCAGAGAGACAGGAAGAGAGAAAGTGGGTATGTGGAGGGGGAGATAGCAGGAAATCAAGTCAAACTTTGTTTACGCAGCATATTTCACGCAAATTGTTCAACCCTGGTAAATAGACACTGGCCTGAAAGGTCTGCTCTTGTGGGGACAGACCTGGCCCCCACCTGCCTCGGGTGGGGTGGGGGCTGGGGGCCACCCAGCTAAGTTATATCGCTCCCATAGCGATAACAGCCAACCTTTAATGGCATGGACAACGAAAATGTCTACACCACTTAGAACGTCGTTCCTGTGAAGAGGCTTAAACTGCTGGTGTTAAATGCTGACCTTTTCACAGAGACCCCACTTCACCCCAAACCTCTGCCATATACCATTACATGAAACTCAATCTGTGAAAATGAACCGCTGTTGTTTTGGTCTTTGTTTCAGATCTTCATTCACGAAATGTGTGATTTATTCAGTGTTGTATGAAACCTAGTGTGAGAAATAATTGTGAAAATCAATGCAATTAGGACGGATAAGGAATAGGGTTAAGGATGCATGGGCATATTTTTATTTGATTGTTTTGTATCAGTGTACACAGTGTTTGTTTGTGTCTATGCTTTTTGTTTATGTTCAATTTCCGCTAAAACATTTTGTTCTCTGAAGAGGCTGTGATTTTGCAGATGGGGTGACATAAGCATCCTTGGGTAACGATGATGTAACCCAGTGTTCAGTTTACTCCTATTACCGAACAGAATCAACACCAGTCACATCCTAAAACCCTCCGTGCATTCCATCGGACCTGTTGTCCTGACCGCTTTGTAACCGGAAAAGCCCTGCTTTATATTATGTAGAAGCAGAACTAAGATTTATGCATAAAAGTGCCGGGACAGAACATCGATCTTAGCTCCGTGATGGGTTCTGATATGTTGACAAAGATGTGTGCTCACACACACACAACAAACACACAATTACGACACAAATGAAAAGCCCATAGCCAAGACTAAGTAGCCAAATTATTAATTGGTAAATATATTTTGAGTACCGCCAGTGCTTTCCCCCCAAGATGTGAACCTGCTATGTTTCCCTGATGTCACCGGCTGGGCCACCGCCAAGTAATACACACATGCACACACACCGACATACACACACACGCTCACGCGCGCCCCTGCCACGGTGGGGTCCTGAGGGAGGATCAGGGGGAAAATATTTATAGTCTGCTGTGATTGGTGTCTCCGGGGAAACCGGACTGATGGCGGCCTCAGCTGCTCAGTTGACACTCTGTCTTCATGTTGGAGTGAGTGTGTGTGTCAGCAGTGGACCCCTACCATTGTCTGTGGCTGTCTCCTCGTACTCGTTGGTGGAGGGCAGCGCAGGAACCAGAGGCTCCATGTTCATGATGAGGTTCTTGTGGCTCAAAGAGTTGTAACTTCTACTCTGGCCAAACTGGGCTCTGGCACAACAACCATTACAACAAAGAAACAAGTGTTTATGAATGGGATTATTATGTGTTAAGGGACAGATCATTTATAATTAAGAATTGTTGCTAGAATTGTGATGAGGAATTAATAGACGTTTTGTTATGGAGAATATTCGTTTTGAGATTCTTCGTATGCTTTTGTTTTGTGGGATTGTTACTGTGATGTAAATCAGAAATGTTCTTTGCTTTCTCCTTACCTACGCACTGTTGGAGGGTCTCTCTGTATCTTAGAGCTGGCCTCGATCACCTCCTTTGCTACACGGCCACTGAAAAGTGCACACCCACACACACACAAACACACACACACATACACTCACACACAAACACACACACACACACACATGCGCACAAACACACACACACACACACACACACACACACGCGCACACACACACACACACACACACTCCCAAGCCCACACATGAGCAATGAGAGAAGGAAATTCCTTTAGTAAAATTTCATCAAGGCTCGATTATATTATTTTATTATCATCTATTGTAGTGATATTAATTAATTATTAATAGCATGAAGTGGATGATTTTAACTATAGTGGACCAATGTCATTTTAAGATTATAATAGTCTTGTAGGCTAGTTTTTGCTTTTGACAGAAATTAACAATTATGTACCTTTAAAATTAGCGTAGCTCATCAGACATAGGATAGGATAGAAAACGGTTACTACGTAGAAAGTTACGTAAATATCTGAAGGCGTCTTATCTTATGTCTTATCGTATTGTATTTTAATTAACTTAACTTTGTGTTTGCAGGATGTGAGATTACTAATGATAATAAAGGCTATCTCCGATCACTCAGCAGTTCAGACCTAATAGCTTTGGATTATTGGTTGGGAAAGTCCCATGGATGAAGAACTCTCTCACCTGTATCGGTACCTGCTTCCCTTAAAGAAGATGTTGCTACTGGACACCGTCTTTATCTGACTGGACTTAGCACACCTGTCAGAAGGGGACACTCATTACGCATCATCAACACCAATACATAATTGCTAGGCGTATTCTAACACAAGTCCACCCGTGGGTGCAGTGGGCTCTGATTCCCTCGCAGAGCCCTTGCCCGGCTGCAGTTTCCAAACTCAATTAGGATTCTAATTAGATCAAGGGCCACTGATGCTTATCTGACCTTTGAGAAGACGAGGGCAGTGCCTCTCAGAAACACATGAGGGCCCCGTCGGTTACGACTCAATATCAGCCTGAGACGCGGGAGGGCTTTCAACAGTTTAGTAACATGATAGGACATCACCATCGCCAGGGTCGTTATGTATCCATAACATGCAACGGACAGGATATCACTCTCTTTTTGAGTTTCATTTTCATAACTAGGAGGTATAAATACATATATAGTAAAGGAATATCATATAAGTATAAAACAAGATGATATGAATGTGTTGTTTGTTTAGTTGGCTGGATAAGGGTCCCCTCTCACTCTGTTTCATAGACTTGAAGTTCATGACATGTATTTGAGCTATTTAGTTATGAGTGAGAATCTGCACTTTCTCTGGGTAGATAATGATTACTACACGTTTGTGCATGTGTGAGTGTGTGTGTGTGTGCATGTGCGTGGTTGTGTGTGTGTGTGTGTGTGTGTGTGTGTGTGTGTGTGTGTGTGTGTGTGTGTGTGTGTGTGTGTGTGTGTGTGTGTGTGTGTGTGTGTGTGTGCGTGTGTGTGTGAGTGTGTGTGTGTGTGTCTGTAGGTGTGTTCTGGTGTATACTATAGCATGAAAAAAAAAAAATCTCACTTGTAAAAGGCTTGGTTCTCCACCCCACACTTCCATAAGTGCTTACACGCTGCAGGGGTTGAGGTATGAAACGTCAACACCAGCTTCTTCTGCAGAGAGAGAGATAGGGACCGAGAGACAGAGCGCGAGAGCAAGAGCGAGAGAGAGAGATTGAGAGCGAGAGAGAGGAATGATAGGGAGATAAGGGATGGGGGAGAGAGGATTACCAAAACATCAAAATTAGGTCATGAGAAAGTTGTCGGTTAAGTGTGTTGAACATCATGAGAGGGAGTTGTGCACAATGCTGACCAGGAGACCAGAAGCCCTGAGCATAGCATGTACTTAAACGAAAGCCCAGTTTGAGATGCAGCCATGTAGAGGCATATAAATACAGTCTCTTTATGGGGCTCAGAGAGAGGCCGGTGTTCCGGGAACGGACAAATATGAGCACCCAGGTTGTTCTCGTAATATGAGAGGACAGATCAATTTGCAAGCGGCATCCGGCCTTGTCAGCAGGATGGTGGTGGTGGAGAGAGAGAGAGAGAGAGAGAGAGAGAGAGAGAGAGAGAGAGAGAGAGAGAGAGAGGGCAAGGGAGCAAGAGAGAGCGAGAGAGAGAGAGAGAGAGAGAGAGAGAAAGAGCGAGAGAGGGCAAGAGAGCGAGAGATCAAGAGAGAGAGAAAAAGAACAAAACAAAAACAACAAAAGAGTGTGAGTAAGCAGATTAAAGCAGGGGGAGAGAAAGAGACAAAGAGAGGATTTTGAAAATATAAGTATGGGTGACTTTATGCAAAATGCCCACACACACACACTCACGCAATAAAATATCTGGACGCCTTCATTGGATAATTCTGTAGCACAGGGGTGGATGACCATGTGCCATGCAGGGCCAGGAGTATGCACGTTTAAAATTCATCCAATCCCCACACCCACACACACAGGATGCAAATGATTATAGTCAGCTGTTTTTATGATTGGTTGAAATGATACTATGGAAACTCTATGATGCATGGCTTCCAACTTCTGTCTAAAGAGGACAACGTGTTTGTTAAGACTAACGTTGGGCCATATAATATATAATAAATAATTATACACGTGTGAGATGATAGAAAGAAACTGCAGGTTCAAAGGTCAACATGTTCTACCATATTCCCAGAATTCAGGCCAAACCTCTTAACCTGCGACGGAGCACTCTGACTCTGTTTAATTGGGTGTAGTGGTGCAGCCATGGTCAGCCCTGCTGCTCAACTCCCCCTTTGCCACAGGGCAGCTTGTGATGTCAGTATATGCAGGTGGTCTTAGAATGATTACTCCATGCTCATTGCACACAGTGTGTGAGTGTGAGTGTGTCCGTGTGTGTTTGAGTGTTTGTGTGTGTGTGTGTGTGTGTGTGTGTGTTTGTGCGTGTGCGTGTGCGTGCGTGTGCGTGTGCGTGTGTGTGTGTGTGTGTGTGTGTGTGTGTGTGTGTGTGTGTGTGTGTGTGTAAGATTGCATAGTTATAGACCCGTTTGGCCGGCTGGAGTCCTTATCAAGGATCAATTGGTCCCACTTTGAATAACATCCACCTTTTTCAACCTTTACTCATACTAAATCCCCAAAAAGTCCACTCTACAAAATGCAGACACAGATTTACTGTCTCAAAGCGTCCGTCCGCAGGATGAGTAAAGACAAAAATAAAATAGTCTGTTGCTCTTCGTCTGCAAGTGTTTCATTTCAATAGTTCATGCTTGTATGCGCCATAAAGCGTTCACATCGGTGATGAAGTGGTCCTGTAAGGCGGCCGTTAGGTCATAGTGGGACAGAGGGGCTTATGGGTAATAGTGGAGTAGTGGCGAGACATAGCATGCGGTGGCCAGGGTTCAGTAGGTTCAAGGGACTTACTGAATTTAGCACACAACTGAGTAAGACACATTCACACACACATAAACACACATCCGTGCGTTCAATATACATCCCACCTGCACACACTCAGCTTCGTACACACACACACACACACACACACACCCATGAACGCAAGCACACACTCCAAACACCCATAAACGCACGCACGCACACACACCCATGACAAATGCACGCAGGCACACACGTCCGTACGCACGTACACACACACACACACACAAACACACAAACACTCCAACAGTTTAGCATACTGTAGAAATGTCCTTAATCAAACCGGGGGTTAAATATTGACTAAATGACAGCACAACTTTTTTAGGTCTAGCCAATGTGATCTGTAATATCCTATCAACATACACGATCACACCCAACAGGTGGAGGAAAGCCACATTGCATTCACATATACTAAAAACACCTAAATGTGAGTTGAACCTCAAATTAAGCTCACATTCAACTTCTAGTTGCATTCATTAAAAATAGTTTACAAATATTAGTCATTGTGGGAGTATCACGTTGAACAAATCGTATCAAAGGGAGATTTATTCCACGTTTCTGAGTCAAAGACTCCCAGCATTCTCAATCTGGGATTCTGAATCCAGGGGGACTACAGATTGAAGATAATACTTAAATGGTTTGATATTCTCTGAGGCTGAGTCAGACTACACCACTATATCTGCTTTGAGTCTTTGACCTCCACCCTCTAAATCGTGGCTTTGATTCAACAAGCTGTCTGTGAGAAGGGAAATGGCTTAGGAAGTAGTCTAGTCGTGTAAGACCAATGTAAGACCTACCTGTTAAGGAGTTTTTCTTTACATGGGACCACACCACAACACAACACTGAAGGACAAGATGAGGACAACACAGGAAAGGAAGAAACGGGCTCTTACGCTACACAGACACTAAGAGGGTGAGTTTGGTGAGAGGGTTTCAGATGGACGTGTACATCACAAGGATTTGGAGTGGATTAACAGTGTGTCAAAACATTTAGGGGTTTTCAAATATGTGTGTGAACGTTTGGCGTACTCACCAGTGATGAGTATGTACACACACAGAAGAGAGATAGAAACACACAGAGATAAAACTGCATTTTCAGCCAAACATGATAAGCCACACAAGAGAGACACAAATAGACACAGGCTGGGGGAGGGGTGGTTGAAATGAGAGGAGATGAGACTGATCGATTGATCAACCTATTGATTGATTGCCCAAATGATTGATTCCTTGAGTTACTGACTGTTACAGAGGCAATGGTCCGATAATGGTCGCGATCAGATTCACACAAGGTTTGGAACGATTATAAAAGTAAGGCTTGATCATAGCACTATGGTCTCTCATCCCTTCAATGAAGGGTGAGAATCACAGGCAGAGCTACAGCAGAGCAGAGCTATAGTAGAACAGTGCTACAGTAGAGCAGAGCTACAGGAGAGCAGAGCTACAGTAGAGCAGAGCTACAGTAGAGATACAGTAGAGCAGAGCTACAGTAGAGCAGGGCTACAGTAGAGCAGAGTTACAGTAGAGTAGAGATACAGTAGAGTAGAGATACAGTAGAGCAGAGCTACAGGAGAGAAGGGCTACAGTCCACTACTACTTTATCACCTAATCAATGCTGCTCTGACGTCTGTTGTTGCTGTGATCTATTGTCACTCTGTCTCAGGGGAAATCGGTGTCCCAAGTGCAATGCATTGGTACCATTTGGTATTCCCTTCGTCCCACAAGACATCATGAGGGGGGAAATCTGGGAAATTTAGGAATTTGGAAATGGGAGTCTTAAGTTTGGGCCGCAGCCTATAATTAGAAATATTGTATCAATTATAATGATCAAATATTTAAAAAGAATAGCAAACAATGAGGATATGGGTGACACACCCACCATTGTGTTACAGTGAATCCTGCCTGTTAAGGAGATCTGAAACAGTGACATGATATTACACACAGACATAACTGCACACACACAGCATATAAATTCAGTATTTATATTCAGTGAGAAGTGTCGTGATAGTGTAGCATAAAAAAGACAAAAATATATGCTAGTTGCACACTTATCCAATATGACCTTACACAAAAGGGGAAAACTATAGCTTACAGAACATTGTTTTTTCCCTCTAGTACTGGAAGGTAAGAGGAGGAAACAAAAAACAAGCAAAACAGAAACGTGCAAGGCTAAGGAAAATGAACTAGCTTGGTTGCTAATCTAAATCTGAGTCAGCAATGACACAGGCAGGGACAATTAGTTTCACGATCCCCCATAGCCACTAACGTTCGCATGAACGTTAGAACCTAATGTGAGAGCCAATAATATAACCCTTCTAGAGATGACAACTAAATACAATGCGGCACTGCAGACTACGTTTTATGGCTATTTGAAGAAACAAACAGATACCGCCTCTGGTTTGAGACGGAGGAATCTGAGCTCACCTCCTTTTGAATGCCGATGACGTAGAAGGTCTTCCCCTCAAATTTCAGCTTGCTCACATCGGCCCTGGGGGATTACATAATGGAGGACATAGTTGCGGTCAAAAACAACTTATATATACAGAATTTATTTTGGATCTTTGCTCCTATTTGGAGGATGAAAAGTTGTATGGTATAATAAAAGCATGCATACCCAGTTCAATTGAACCCAGTTAAAGTCAATGGCAAAATAATTGACTCAACAAACTAGTCAACAAAACAGTCTTAATGTACTTCAAGTTTTGGAAAAGGTGTCTTTCTACTAGGTGTTGGTGGCAGGTGGTGACATACACCCTACGGCTAAGTGAAGCTTGTGCAGAAGACGTTGGGATGAAACGGTTACCATTTGAGGAGGTGGATCCTTTTGTTGCCCTGGAAGACCACGAACCCTGTGGCTGTGAACCCAAGGAAGGCAGTGGAGCCTGTGAAGTCCTGTACACACACACACACACACACACACACACACACACACACACACACACACACACACACACACACACACAGGGGCGCGCAAGCAGACACAAACACAGAGGCACGCACACACACCCACACACACACACACACACACAGGCGCGCGCACACAGACACAAACACAGAGGCACGCACACACACCCACACACACACACACACACACACACACACACACACACACACACACACACAGGGGCGCGCACGCAGACACAAACACAGAGGCATGCACACACACCCACACACCAACACAGGCACGCAAACACACACACACACACACACACACACACAGGCAAAGAAAAACATAATTATATAAATTGAGAGGGAGCACAGGCATGGAATTGAGGGACGCAAGTGGATGCACTGTAGGGGAGCATGTAGTCCATCATTATCTCCATTGTGACAAAAACCTACGCAAAAAATCACTTATTCCCCACCCAATGTCAATGTGCACCAAAGCGCCAGACACACGTTAGCCAAACCTAATGGATGGATCGTTGGATGACAATATAATTAGATTAGTGTAATAAGAAGATAATTTCTCTCTCTCTCTCTCTCTCTCTCTCTCTCTCTCTCTCTCTTTCTCTCTCTCTCGCTCTCTCTTTTTTTCCCTATTTCATCTCTCTTAGGGCCGGGCGATTTTTTCGGTTTAATTGATTAATTTGCATTTTTAGTTTCCTACGGTTTGGGAAATGGCTGAACTGCAAAACCACGATTAATACAATTTCTAGACTTTGCAGATTTTTTAAGAGCAAAGAGCAAGTGAACCCGCTGTTTCAGCTGGGACTGAAACACTATTTAAAAAAATGCATTTTGTGCAGAGAGTTCTAGGAAAGAGGGGGCTTGCTACGACCCAACTTTGTGATACTTTTTCACTAACGTCGTTGTTTATGAGCTTTATAATGAGCGAAGTTGTGTATAAAATGTGCCACACGCACCGTGTTGTTATACTGAGAAGCTTAACCCTTACTAGGACGCGGACATCAAAATAAATCCCTGTTCGGGCGCTCCACACATCAAAACACACACACTGTAGCATTATAGACGGCTGTGTCCTTAAACGCACCAACCCCATTCACATCAGTGGTTAAACTGGTGTTTTTGCTTCAAAGCCTGCTCCAGCGTGATGAGCCCAAATTGGGGTTCATTAAGATGCTGCAAATGATGCATCAAATATTGTGGTGTTTTAGTTTGTTTTGGAACATCTGAAAATAATCTAGGTTTATATAAAAAAAATGGCCATTAGTTTGAAAAAAGTGAGAGTATATTTGTAGGCCAAATCCCCAAACCCTACTGTCTCTCTCTCTCCCTCTTTCCTTTTTCTTTTTCTCTATTCCTTATTTAGCTCTCTCACTCTCTCTCACCAGCACCCATCTTTCACAAATGGCTTACAGGTAAGGCTGACATCATTCAAAGCGAATGTGAAAAACTCAGGTTTCCTCAAAACCACAACAGAGTAGAGAGACACTGCAGGAATTACAAATGAGCTCCTTTGACTTGGATACACCAGATACAATCCTCTCCTGGGGCCTCAAATAGAACATCCATGATGGGCTTACTAAGTGTCTATATATATATATCTCTATATGAATGTCTCTATAGCTGTCTCTCTTTAACTCCCGACTCTCAAGGGGAAAATAACACAATACACAGATTGCTGTCAAATTACAATTTCTGTAATAATTTCACCTCATCCAAGAGACATTATTTACCTCATTAACGATGCAGCAGGAGAGTATTCAATTCAACATGTTTGGGAGTATTGCAGTAATATCATAGCAAATAATGTCAAAGTCATAGCGTTACAATATTTAGTTTGCTTGATATTGCTTACTATATGTTATACACATTCTCTCACATTCCTGACTGCTCTTAGCGGCCAGCTCATTATCACAGTCTCTCACATTCCTGACTGCTCTTAGGGGCCAGTACATTATCACATTATCTCACATTCCTGGCTGTTCCCAGGGGCCGGTACATTATCACAGTCTCTCACGTTCCCGACTGATGCCAGGGGGCAGTACATTACAAATCTGTATTAATCACTGGCCGCACTTGCATTTGCATTTGAGAAATGAGACATAATTAAGCATATTGCACCAGTTGCAAAACTTTCATGGTGTGCGTTTTCAAAAGTTTTACCTCTACAGTGGTACAAAGTTGCATTGTCATTAATCCAAATTTGTCTCTGGTAATATATATAAGTGCCCTGATGATCTATAGCGACACATGGAAAACCCCACACTTTGAAAACTCATATCAAAAAATATTTCACACAATATTTTCACGTTTGAGGAACGCAGAGGGCGAAGGAACTCTTATGCTGATTATTTACTATTATTTGTACGAAATGCATGAGAAATGGGGCATTGGATGAATGGATTAACGGGGGGTTGGGGTACATTTACCTTGCATGGGTGAGGGTCAACCCCATATGTCTCCAGAGTGTGAGCCCTTTGGACCATGTTGAGCTCAGCTAAGGCCACTGACTGGCCCCTGAAGGAGAGGAGACAAGTGGAGGTGGGAGAAGCATGAAGGAGAGGAGATGGAAAGAGAGGAGAGAAGTGTTGAGGAGGGCAGAGAAGGGGTGAGGAGAGGAGAGGAGAAGGAAAAGGGTGACGAAAAGAAGATTAGAAAGGAGAGGAGAAAAGAGAATAGAGGAGTGGTGAGGAGAGGAAGAGAGTAGAAAGGAGAGGAGGGAAGAGAGGACAGAATGGGCGAGGAGAGATAATGTTAATACATTGGCACAGGGGGTTAGCATTGCTGCCAAATAAATTTACATTGCCTCCACCTTACAATGTTTTTTATATGTCATAAATGAGCAGGGGTCAGCCATCTTGTTTAATGTTGCCAAGCTGTAAACAAGTTGTTCTGACCCAAGATCTTTTGGCTGGGGGTCACCCGAACCAGCACTAGACTATTCTGTGCCCCCCATTTACCTTTGTTCAACATCTGAGTGAGGGAATTAGAATGGGAAATCCACACATTACAATGTGTTTGCTGGCTATTTCAACCGTGTCTTACTTTAGCCAACAATGTTGCCCCCGTCTGCCACACAGACGATCCTCGTGGCAGGCGGATGGTTGATGCTGTTTTCAGGAGACCCGCTGCTGTGAGGATAAGCTGCGCGTGGCTCTGTGCCCTGACTAATAAGGGATGTATCTTTGATCTCATAATCGCTGTATATGTGACGGTCAAAAGAGCTCACAGCAATACTGTTGAGATACGGTTTGTGTTCACACACAGATACACACTTTCGAAAACGGGTCAACCGACCGGGTCTTGTGTGGCTGTCTGCCGTGCTGACTTTGACGGTGGTCTGTGTACAGTATGGGGCTGTTTTGAGACAGCACTCTGTTTGGATCTGGTTATGTGTTGAATGTGTATCTATGCATGATTTATGTAGCCTGTAGCTCTGCTGATCCAATTCCTCCTAAAAAAAAAAAAGTATACTATTCAACAACTCTATATTATAGAGTACCAGAGCTGGGATTTAAGGGATGATTCTGGTTAAAAAAAAAACCCTGAGCAAGTCACTTTGAATGACCTTGAAATTGTAGCATCTATTTCTCAAACTAAAGCCTAGAAATGTTGATCAAACATCCAACTTTTACCTATCAAAACATTTGCAAAATGCTATATTTCAACGTGAGCCAATGGGAATGTATTTGTTCCAAAGTACCTGAGCTCATTCTTGTGTATCTCTATGATCTTCCTCTCCAGTTTCAGGGATTGTTTGGGGAAAAGTTTGAAGTCCCG
Source organism: Pollachius pollachius (assembly GCF_949987615.1). Lineage (NCBI taxonomy): Eukaryota > Metazoa > Chordata > Actinopteri > Gadiformes > Gadidae > Pollachius > Pollachius pollachius. Next base: position 10,441,206 of record NC_136934.1, on the reverse strand, counting down.
GATGTAGTCGGAAGGATGTTCATCTGGGTCGTAATCCCCTAGTTCCGCTGGGAAGAAATAAACAGCCCATTACACTTTGTGTGGCAAATATCAATGTTTAGAAGTATGTTGATATGATGGAGGTATGTAGTTCAATGATCCAAAACCCATTATATTCACTACAATCTTCTTTCAGACCTTTTAAACGTCTTAGGGACGGACTTAAAATCTATATTTGAAAATATCTAATATCTAACTATCCATTCAATGTATTTGTTTCTTCAGATTGAGGGATATATTGGTTATGTTTATGTTATATTTTATATATTTTATTTAAGGATAATCCACAAATACACAACAAAGTTCACCCTGTCTTGTACAAAAGTAGCAGTATATACGATGGTTAACAATGGGATCAATATACATTTAACATGAATTCACTATTTGAAGGGAGAAGGATTTTTTCTTTTCCACTTGCAGTGATATCAGATCAAGTTCTCCTTCAGAGTGGTGCTCTGCACGTATGCTTCATTCAGGTTCAATTAAAGTTGCTGGGGGTTTAATTAAACAATAATCCTCTAGTCCCCATCCTAACAATGTGGAAGAGAGGACCTTGTGATTAGCCAGTCACATGCTGTGGTGGGGGCTCAGCATTGACTTAGCTTGGCAAATCACATTCTACACTCAGGGGATTTGAGCCAATCAGAAGCGCTGAAAGTAACATCATGGATATGGATATGGATGATATATATCAATATTTAAATTTGAATATATACTAATATTTAACAAGTCACTTTCAATCAATCATTTATAATGTAGGATAATAATTACAAATCTTGGTTGAATTCTTTGTCAATGATTAAAGCTTCAGTTGTTCAAACATTTAGATGTTTTTGGATAAAAAAAGATAAAGGGATGTTTTGTTGGTAAGGCGCCAGCAGTGCTTTTCTCTGGGTATGAGACACAACACAGACTACAGAGGACAAGAGGTGACGGCTGGCAGTAAAAAGGAAACTAGTAATGTGGTACAAGGACTCAGCAATGGGATTGGGATAGGAAACCCACATCAAACAATTCTCGTTGACTATCAACTACTATCCACAATATGAAAGACATCCATGAGTTCAGCTTTTAAGTCAAGTTTTTTTTGTAATATATAAGTAGAGAAGCTCTCTGCTAAAATGGACCCATCGTTCATTCCATTTTATAACCAATTTTCAAGGACGAATTATATTTTAATAGCACATTGCTTTCAATCAAATGTGTCTGTCACGACCAATGCTAATTGGTAGTATGTGAGTATATAAGTGAATAAGAGCCGTTGCTAAATGGTTGTATGTGTGTATATGAGTGACAGTGTATCCGATACAGTGCTAAATGGTAGTATGTGTGTATATGAGTGGTAGTGTATCAGGGATGCTCCATTGTGTGTATATGAGTGTTAGTGTATCAGGGGAACTTCTGAATGGTTGTATGTGTGTGTGTATGAGTGTTTGTGTATCAGGGATGCTCCTAAATGGTTGTATGTATGTGTATAAGTGTGAGAATATCGGTGCTGAACCGTGTTGTGGACTCACCCTGTATGATACAGGCTCCCAAATAGGCAGCATCTGCAAATGGACAGAGGAGACGCCCGTGATAGACGTCTCTCTTTAACTGGAGGTACAGGAGATACCTGGAACACACACACGCACACGCGCACAGGCACACACACACACACACACACACATACACACACACATACACACACATACACACACATACACACACACACACACACATTGTTTAGAACAAGGTTCTAAACAAAAGGTATCTTTTGTGACAGAGCTGAGTCAAGTTTCACTGTGAGTTTCGAGAAATATCAGAAGTGTCTCCACCCATCTCCTCGGGCCACTGTGACATTGGTTCTGGTTCTCAATCGAGAAACAAAAAGTATTACTTTCAGATCTGTGTTTTGGAGACTCTTCGCAAAGGTCGGAGGTCGTTAAGGTTCTAACGGAAAGATGGTGATACAGATTGGTTACAATTATTTAAAAATTCAACTAATTACCTCATACAGTTGCCCCAGTTTCTTTGTTAAACCCTTGCTAAAATATTAGATTTAGCAAACCCTGGAATCACAATCCAAACTGATTTCGCTCTCAGTATATGGTTAATATCCATATGTTTGCATACATAAACAGCAGACAAAGTACTGAACCAATGCCAGTAGAGGCCCTATTTTTAATTGTATGTTTCTGTTGACATAAATCCTAGCACAGCAAGTGATTTATTTCTATGGAGTCATCCACTGTACCGCGTAGACCGGTTGTTGCTACAGCAACAGCTGCCATGGAGACAAAGTGAACGCAGGCATGCTTTGCTAATGGGTGTCATGTTACCACAGAGAATGTTGACGACAACTGAGAGAAACTAGAGACATTTGGTGTCCACCTTCCAATGAGTTTCAATAGATAGCCGAGTCTGTCAACATCTGACACGCACACACACACACGCAAGCACGCATGCACGCACATACACACAAACCACACACATACACACACATCAGAAGAAGAAGAAAGGCACAGAGAGACTATGAGAGAGAAAGAGAGAGAGACAGACAGCGAGAGAGAGTATGAGAGAGAGAGAGAGAGAGAGACAGACAGAGAAAGAGGGGGACAAGCAACTGATCAAGGATGCACACACCCACACTTTAAGTAAGCCAGTCTCAGGAAGGCACACACACACACACACACACACACACACACACACACACACACACACATATTCAAGGGCTACTGTTATGGCTTATTGATTCAACTGGTTGTGAGCTGAACCATGCCTTCTCTAAGCCATGCTTCATCTTGAAAAGCTTGATGCTGTGTCCAGAGATCTGCTCTGTGGTCCCAGATTGCCTCTCCCCTGGAGAAAAACACCATTAAATGCAGAGAAGCTTCCATTTTCAGCTGGTTGTGATGCGAAGCGATAACCCCAGATTAATATTTAGTTTGATAGAATTATAATTTCGCCTGCTCCACTTGGTTTTGATTAAATTGTGATTTGATTGACTCTCCAGGTTCTCGTGCATTAGGCTCCATATCAGAATGCATCATGGGATTATATGTTGGCGATACTCTGCCATATTGTGAAGACTCATGAGCATGTGGTACTGTAAAATCCAAAACTAACGTTAATATTCCTTAAACTACACTAATTAAAATGTTGTTTTGCCACGTCTCACATTGTCAGAGTGATGTTAATGCAAATGCATTTGAAATTCTGACGCATTTCTCAATTACAAACTGTGAATTTGAGGGTGAATATTAAAAGAAAAATTAAGTGTTCATATATTCTGTCATGATGAGTTCGGAAAAACTTGAATCATCCATTCTCAAGTGTTCCAACTTAGCCATTTTATAAAAGTGTCTGGGTCAAACAAAGCAAGAAATTGTGCTTTCGGAAGCCCCTAAAAGGGGACCCTAAAAGAAGCTAATGGACGAAGCAGAGGCTAAGTGGACTACAGACGACGGAGGCAGAAACCACTGAAAGCTTCTAGCCCAGGGGCTAGGAAGCAGAATAAGAAAGATAACATAAATATAAACACAAACCAGAGGGAGACAGGCTGAACACTTCATAGACCTTGATAGAGAGGGGGAGGGGGAAGAGGAGAAAAGGGGGGTAAAGAAGAGGAAGAAGACAGGTCTAGCCACAACGGGGTCTTAAAAAACAACTATTATGTGAACCATGGAATCAAACCAGCGGCTCTTCGGGAGCAATTAGGGAATGGTGTATCTTTCTCATGGTCACCTGGGCCCTGATTACAGGTGGAGTCAAGGACCAATCCGCCTCGCCCCAGATTCTCCATCTACTTTATCTTGTTAGCTTACTGCTGGACCGATACATGTTAATAAATTAGCACATAATAATATTTATTCTGCTTCTGAATTTTACTGACATTTACATACAATTTATGACTCATATTGTGTTTGCATATTTAACTTCTTATTTTATTTGTAGATTTTTCTAATTCTGATATTGTCTTGTAATTTTGCTGCTTTGAATGTCACTCACATTATCTGTATGGGATTAACAACACGTTTTTAAATTTACATAAAGTACCAATGAGTAAGGAAAGCAGAAGACAGGAAGTGATGTCAAGAGAACAGGGGAGGCGGTGAGATCAAACGGACGTCTGGAAAAGAGACGAGTGAGGAGGGGACAGAGGGAGAGTAACAAGATGGCAGGAGAGGTAAAGGAAGGGAGAGAGACCTAAGAAGACAGGTGGCATTCAGAGGCAGTAAGAGAAAGAAATAAACCAAGACCAAAAAATAAAATAGATCTGAGGATAAGATAAGGAGGATGGAAGCAGGAACACAAAGTATAGTGTGGGAGATGGGAAAGCAGAGGGACTGGCGAGGCATTTTGGTTGAGATGCAAAGTAGATGGAAACCAATTCTCCGCTGAGTAAGCAATATAATTATGTTTGCTTGGAGAGCACCTGCAGCAGGGAGGCTGGGTAGGAGTGTATCAACTCTAGTGGTTCTCCTGATCCACTTAGCTGAGCCTGAGAGGAGAGCGCTGACGTCTAGTTCAAGCACTTTTGTTTTGAACAACTACTTGAGCTATTGTTGATATTATGATGTTATCTGCTGTCGTAGGAACTGTCTCAAAAGGATTCACATGCTGAGATCTGATGACCATGCCTGTAAACACTTGTTTACTGCAATCACTTTACAAAGTTCTATACCAAATTATATTAAAAAAATGGTGATTTTCCTCTTTGCTACTCTTTTAAATGGCAATTAAACAGTACAATGAAATTATGGGGATATCCCCATCTCTGTTAAAACACACAAGTTATACCACCTGCTGTTTCCGATCTACTTCATTCACTCAATTTGCACATATCGTCCATTAGCAGGCAACAAACAGCAGGTGTCCTTACCTGGTGAGCTCTTCCTTGATCTTCATTGGCTCGTTGGGATAGAACTTGACTCGAAAGCACATCATGTAGGGCTGTTGAGCTGTAGGAACACAGCAGTGATTCATATGTCAAATCAACAAGTCAATGACTGAATGCATATAGCTGGACTGTGCAGGTGCTCAGTTTACTCATTTGATTCAAGCATTAATTAGGTAAATTACACAAACACACACACACACACAGGTATACACAGGAACACACAACTAATACGAAAGATGTAAATAAGTGACTTATTTGCATATAGATAGAAACACAACTGAGGAATCATTTATAATCCATTGACTATCTATTTTGCTTCTCTTCATTTGATCTGCGTCCCAAAGTGTTTAACAAGATGTCCATGTTGTGTGCGTGTGTGTGTGTGTGTGTGTGTGTGTGTGTGTGTGTGTGTGTG